>NC_041384.1:620417372-620419322 GCF_002162155.2 Triticum dicoccoides | reverse complement strand
AACCCAACCACCCACACTCTCCCCACTCGCTCTCTCCTCCCCCGATATGGATCAGGATCGAACCAGATCTCGTTGCCCCCGACGGCCCATCGCCGTCCATGGCCGCCTCGACCTCGCAGGAGGCCACGTCGCGGGAGCCCCCCTCGCCGGACTGCCTCCCCGTCAACGTCGTCGTCTCTGTCTTCCTCCCCGAGCCCCACTGCCCTTGACCCCACGACCGCCGGTGAGGCCCCCGGCCTCTTCTCTCCCCCTGTCCCCGTATGCACGTGCACGCGACTGACCGACCGCCCGCCGCCTGCTGTTCGCTCGCTGCACCTCTGCTCTTGGTCACATGGCCCGCAGCCCCCGCACCTGCCACGTGTTGCTACGTGCCCGCATCGCATCTTGCATCGCCGTGTGCTGCCGTTGCCGCTGCAAGCTGCGCTGCCCCAATGGTCGCCCTGTTGCTGCTCACCTGCTGCTGCTCTCTGTACCACCGCCGCTGCCGTACCCGCTGGAGCCAGGGCGCCTCCGCCGCCGCTCCCCACCACGCCCGACGCCAAACCGCGTGCGCCCACCTGTGCCTACGCAAGCCCCACTGCCTCGATGTGTGCTCGTCGCCCCGCCTCGGTCGTCCGTGGACACCTCCACCCGCGCCGGACCTCAGCAACCACCGCATCGCCCGCTGCCATTGCTTTCCCCCCTGGCCGCTCGTCGCTCCTCGTGCCGCCGCCCCGTTTCCATCCTGCGGCTGCCCTACTACTGCGTCGCGCCGGCGCGCAGCCCTGACCGCCAGCGCCCCGCCCGCCTCGCGCGCGTCCCACACTTCGTCATGCCGCCGTTGCATCCGCCGCCTGCCGCTCCCCCTCCCGCGCGCATCGCCTCCGCCTAGCCTCGCCGATGCTCCTACCAACCTGCGCTCCAGCCACCGCTGGCTCTCTCTCAGGGCCCGGCCTCGCCTCGCTAGCAGGGCGGGCGGCGGCTTTGCCCGCTGCCCACTTCCCCGCTCACCCGCTAAAGCCCCTGGCCAGATGACAAGGGGCCCCACTCCCTTTTGGATAGAAAGGAAAATTTAAAAAGATTTAATTAAAAAATAGATAAATAATTAATTAAAAAATTAACTTAATTAATCTTGATTAGATTAACCTAATCACTTAGTTTAGTTAATTAATCTATTAGGTTAGTTAACAGTCAATGATAGCTGGGACCCGCACGTCAGTTTGACCCAGTCAATGCCCTGTTGACTGCTGACGTCATGATGACATCAGCATACACTATTCTGTATAATGTTGATTTAAAATAATTAAGTAAATTCTAAAAATGATTAAATCTTTTAAAATTAATATAAAATAAACCGTAGCTCGGATGGAAAAACTTTGTACATGAAAGTTGCTCAGAACGACAAGACGAATCTGTATACGCACCCCATTCGTCCGCCACACATCCATATCATAACGAACACGCAACTTTCCCCTACTGGTTCATCTATCCGAAAACGCGAAACACAGGGGATACTTTCCCGGATGTTTTCCCCCTTCGCCGGTATCACCTACTACCGCGTTAGGGCACACCTAGCAACTCTCATTGTCATGTCATGCATCGTTATGCATCTGTTTGCATTGTATTCATTGTTTCTTCCCCCTCTTCTCTCCAATAGACTACGAGACTGACATCGCTGTTGGTGCCCCGATCACCTACATTGCTGACGACCCCTACTTGCCAGAGCAACCAGGCAAGGCCCCCCTTGATCACCAGATATCGCCTATTCTTCTCTCTACTGCTTGCATTAGAGTAGTGTAGCATGTTACTGATTTTCGTTAATCCTATTCTGATGCATAGCCTGTCCTTGCTACTATTATTGTTATCTTTACCCGAAATCCTAAATGCTTAGTATAGGATGCTAGTATTCCATCAGTGGCCCTACATTCTTGTCCGTCTGCCATGCTATACTACCGGGCCGTGATCACGGGT
>NC_041384.1:620365675-620416926 GCF_002162155.2 Triticum dicoccoides | reverse complement strand
CGGATTGGGTCCGAAAGGACGTTTGTACTGACGGCCCTCTGAGTGAACCTTTGTGGTGGAGCGACAGAGCAGGATGAGACCACCTAGGAGAGAGGTGGGCCTGGCCCTGGTCGGCATCTGTGATTACTTCAAAATAAAACGCTTAACGAGATCTTGGTATTTGATCTGAGTCTAGCCACTGGCCTATACGCACTAACCAACTATGCAGGAACAGTTATGGGCACTCGACGTCACGGTATCAGCTGAAGCCTTCGTGACGTCAGCAACTGAGTGGCGCGTGCCGGATTGGACTGTCAGCCTGCGCTTGTATTAAGGGGGCTAGGTCTGCTTCCGGTTGCGTACACAACATGCAGGTGTGCAATGGGTGATGGGCCCAGACCCCTGCATGCATAGGATTTAGATGTCAGGACCCCGACTCAATGCCACATCGATCTAGCATGTAACACCTCATATCACTTTGCGGCCTCACGCACGGTATTCCCACGAGTGTCGCCTTACCTTTGCCCGGGACCGTTTGCATCTTTTGGCACACGTATATGATAGTGTCGCTAGCATCCATATGATAAGGAGCCCGGGCTGACATGGCTAGTCGTAAACCCAAAGTGGCACAAACTTACAGGGACAGGCATCCATGACCCAACATCGAACGTGTCGGTCATCAGCGAGTGAATCCAGGCTGTAGCACTGGGCTAGCAGGACTCCGGTGAACCGGGCTGTAGAGGGCTAACAGGACTCCGGTATTCATCGCGTGACATTTCCCCGAAGGGACAGACACAGGAACGAAGAAGGACACATGCCGGCCAGCCTAAGTGTTCCGGAGCAGTAGCAAGCTACCATGGCTCAGTGGAAACACTAGGAGACATTTCCCAGTAAGAGAGGCTACTAAGGATAAACAACTAGATAGCCAGATCCCACACATACCAAGCATTTCAATAACATACACACAATATGCTCGATATGTGCAAATACAACATGGCATCACAACATGACTCTACGACTCAAGTATTTATTCAATAGGCTCCGAGGAGCGGGATATTACAAACAGGGGTCTCATGACCCAACATTCAGAGCATACAAATCAAAACACAAGCGGAAGCTATCATGTCTGAGTACAGACATCTATAAATGAAAAAGGCTGAAAGCCTGACTATCTACCAGATCCTGCCGAGGGCACAAGATCGTAGCTGAGGTAACAAGCTAAACGGCGAAGTCCACGTGGAACTACTAGTGAGACTGAAGTCTCTCTGCAAAAACATAATTTAAGCAACGTGAGTACAAATGTACCCAGCAAGACTTACGTCAGAACTAACTACATATGCATCATTATCAACAAAGGGGATGGTGGGGTTTAACTGCAGCAAGCCAGCTTTGACTCGGTGGCTATCCTGAACTACGACTGCAAGTAACTCTTTCGAGGTGGCGCACACGAGTCCACATATTCACCATATCAATACACCACTATGGATCCACTCCCGTCTCCCTACGAGAACGCCATCCATAGCACTCACGCTTATCTTGCGTATTTTAGAGTATCCACTTTCACTTGTCTATGAACTGTACAAGGGGTCCAAGTTTCCATATCCGAGGAATCCGGCTATTCGAATAGATGATGTTAACCCTGCAGGGGTGTACTTCTTCACACACGCTGTCGCCACTTACCGCCCTGTACACGTCATGTACCTCGGCAACCTTCAAGCGGAAGCCGGGCGAGGGAGTCGGCCACGACCTGACTAACCGAACAAGTCTCTAGTCCAGGTTTATCGCCTATTCGGGTTCCATCCGCAAGGAGATCCGGCCGGGGTGTCGCTTACGGCCCCAAACGATGTGTGCAGGGTTCCCAAGCCCACCTCGACGGGTGGATGTACGCTTGGTACACCGTGCCACTGTGCCTAGTCTGTCCCAAGCCCACCTGTACCGGGTGCCACTTGGTAGACTACTAACACTACCTACAAACACCAGAAACTAGTTGCAACTCCTGGACAGAGATCATGTTGATTAATAAGTCGAGAGAGTCAATTAAGGATCCCAATGTGTGGTAGTAGCTGTTCATGGATCACAAACACAGAACTCAGGTCCTGAGGACGGCTGCAATGAGACAACCCACCATGTACTCCTACATGGCCTCTCACCGCTACCTTTACCAAATCGTGTTCACACACTTAGCTCACACACAGTAGGACATGTTCACACACCTCTGATTCATCCCCGATGAATCAGACCTGACTCAACTCTAAGCAGTAGCAGGCATGACAAACAAACATGAATGAGTAGGCACAATAGGGCTCAAGCAACTCCTACTCATGCTAGTGGGTTTTATCTATTTACTGTGGCAATGACAGGTCATGCAAAGGATAAAGGGGTTCAGCTACCGCAACAAGTAACAGATGAATCGTTGTTGTCCTAATGCAGTAAAAGAGAGCAGGAGCGAGAGAGTAGGATTGTATCGGAATGAACAAGGGGGTTTTGCTTGCCTGGCACTTCTGAAGATAATATAGCTCTTCATCGGTGTCATCGATCACATCGCCGGTACACGTCTATTGAGAGGGGACAATTACCGGCAAACAAGGAAAAACACAATCAATGCAATGCGACAATATGATGCATGCTATGACATGGCAATATGAATGTGTTTTGGGCTAATGCACTTAGCTATGATTTAAATGATGTTGGTTTGAATACATGATTCAAATTCCAACTCCATATATGATTATTTAAATGCCCTTTATTTGTTTTGTCCAAAACAGAGGACAAACATTGTTCAAACATGCATGAAAATGGTACAGATGGATTCCTTGAATTTTTTTGATAATTTTTCATATATAATTTGTTTCATTTGGAGTTACGGTTGAATTACTATGAATTTTTGAAGTTTTGAACATTTTCTGGAATTATTAAATCATTTAAGATTTATTTAAATTCCAGAAAGGAATTATTGCGTCAGCATGACCTCATAGTGACGTCAGCAGGTCAACAGGCGCCGTCCAGGTCAAACTGACCTGTGGGCCCTGCGTGTCAGTGTCTGGACTAACTAACCTAATTAAAATTAACCCTAACTAACTTGGTTAGCCGGGCGGGGCCCGCATGTCAGTGGCTCATCTAATTAGCTAAGTTAATTAACACTAACTAACCTAACACTAATTAAGCAGGCGCCTGGGCCCACAAGTCAGGGGAGGTCAAACCCCGGGACGATCAGGTCAAACCTGCCGGCGACTTGTCGCCGGCGACGACAAAAACGGCGGGGCGGCTCGGGATTGCGATACAGGGAACCATTCGAGGCGCCGTTGGGCTCTACGGAAAGCTGGCGATCCCGCGCATCCAACGGTGCAACCGGGGCGAGCTGGGGTGGCCGGAGCTCACCGGAATGAAGCTCACGGCGGCGTCGGCGTTCGGGTGAACTGGGTTTCAGGGTTAGGGAGCACGACAGGAGGCAAAGAGGGGTGTTACGACCTCCTGGGGTTGCACTGAGCACGGCCACGTGCTCGGTTGCAGCTCTAGGCAACGGTGGCTACGGCGGCGACATGGCCGGCGGCGAAGAGCTCTCAGCTCCGGTGGATATTGGCGTTAGCGGGAGAAAAAGTGCCAGGGGAGGGAGGGGATCGAAGCAGCAGCTCACAGCGGATCGAACGAAGGGGTTGGTGAGCTCGGGGGCGTCCTCGTTGCTGCGAATCGAGCGGCGACCATCGGCGGCGGTCGAGGATGAAGACGACGGCGTGGAGGCGATGCAGAGCTTCCTGAGGGGCTTGGCTTGGTGGGGAGGAAGAGGGGGTCGAGGCGGAGCTCCTGGGCTGCTCAAGGGGACGAGGGAGGGACCATGGCCGCGGTGGTGCAAGTCAGCGGCTGCAGGCGCGTTCGGTGATGAGAGGGAGGAAGAGCAGAGGAGGGGAATGAGCTCGATGGGAGAGGGGAGAGGCACCAGAGGGTTTGGGGGAGTGAGGGGGAAGGTGCTGGGCGTCTCCGTGACGCGGATTAGGACGAAGGGCGGCCTCCAGCGTGAAGCAGGAGGTGGCCGGGGCTCTCGGGCGCGCGCCACGCCTCGCCTCTGCCTACTGGCAGAGGAAGACGATGAGCGGCGAGGTAGGTGGGCTGGGCTGGTCAAGCTGGGCCGCAGCTGGGCTGCCAGGTAAGTACTCTCTCTCTGTTTTATTGTTCTGTTTTCTATTTTTTTTCTTCCTCTGTTTTGATTTAGTTTAGCAACTAAATCATTTTAATAAATTCTGTAGGTTTTTATGTGGCTTGCTAAAATATATACAAAGCCACTCACAAACTTCCAGAATTATTGGAGTCATATTTAATATATATTAAATATAAATCCAAAGCAAATAGTTATTGGATTAATTCAAATGGCCAAAATAAATATCTCTGTGACTCCAAAAATATTGGTTTAAATTTTACCTCTTACCAATATTTCCATGCAATAACAGGAACATTTTCTTGGACTCATTTGAGAAGATTTAAATGTTGGTTATTTTTAGAGGTTTCCTGATGCTTTTGAAAATTCCTCAATTCAAATTTCATTCGAATTTAAACATGATGCACACATGGAAACAAGCACAGGTCAGGCCAGAACTAGGGATGTGACAACTCACCCCCACTAAACAAGAATCTCGACCCGAGATTCAAGTGTAGGGTAAGACGATGGGGAACGCAACCTAACACAATCTTCACGATCCAGGTTGCCCTTCATAGGACATTGATTCGATCGCCATCATTGTCTCGAAGTCTTGCCTTGAGAACTCCAACTATCATGACAACGAGAGGAAAGGAAAGACCCTAAAAGAATTGTTCTTCTCGAAGGTCGAACAACTCAGGATTTACCCACGGAATGAGACATAGCAACATCTCTCGAGCTGAGAGATGAAGCACACATCCATAGGAATGGAGTGAAGCAGATGACAAAGGTTCACTAGGTAGACAACAATTCCAGACTTAAGAATGTGGTGATCGGTGGTCAACGTAGCGAGGAGTTGAATTGCCATGATACCATAACAATGCACCTTAGGGAAGGTGACTCGTAGAAATATCCCCTTAAGTGGCAAAAAGAATTACCTTTGATTCAAAGATCATTGAAACTCTTTATACCAGCCTAAGGCAATTCTTGAGTGATTGTTTGGAGGGGTTCGGTAGAATGGCATACTCGGACTTGGATGATGTGGATTACCTTGTTGAAGACAACGTAATGGATGAATTTGCTTATCACCGGAAATGGAAGAGACCCATGGTAGAATGGCACATTGATGGTGCAAGCTGGGAACAAAATGCAAATGATGGGAATGATTCTAGTAACTCGGGAGAGGCTCAACAATAGAGAGTGGATCCACTGTTTGAGAGGTTATAGCATAACCGAGGAAGTTGAGAGCAAACCTAGTTAGTGCCGATGGTAACACGTAGCGCTTGTGCGTGCTCTCAAGAACTTGAGCATTTCCATAATCATCAAGATTTTACCAATATCCGTGTCAAGGATCCTGGCAACACAACTTGCTACCATGATGAATACTGACGGACGATGCAGATGCAAAGGAAGACAACACCTTCTCAGATTTCACCTTAGCGAGGCCAAGGGAACAAAATCTGGATGATCGACCGAGAGACATTTAGCACTCCGCTTCTAATGCTCTCCTTAATGTGCTAGCGTAATCCATTTATTGAGATGGTTTGGTAACCAGACCATCAAGTAAAAGGGTCGGACTTCGGGAGCACAAAAATCATATGGCACAACTAGGGAGTAAATCCTACGAAGTCCTTATGGGGAGGTGGCCAACTTCCTCAAATAAGATACTACAGTAATAGGTCTTCCGGCTGGGTGTGTTGGCCACGACATCCACTTTACCGGTTATCGAGGGACCAATATTATAGTTCTTGGGAAATGTTCCAACCATCATCTCTGCCTGAGATTGAGATCTGGCTGGGGTCAGGATATTCCAGACCCATCGAGTCTAGGAAGAAAAATGAAAGTTTGCAACACAAATCGACGAGATGACGTTGCGAGATTCTCGGGGAATGAACTACGATAGTAAGCTCCAAAACATGAGCTGGTTCTGCTACAACCATGTGAACACGTTGTCCCAGACAAGCATGACCACAAAGTAGTCTTATAATAAAACACTACCGAGTTCAGGAGGGGAACCATAATCGAGGATATTGAAGTCTTGTGCATGACCTAGGATTAGCACATCAACTCCTTTTCCTGAACAAATCAGTCAGTGGCTTGGTGTGCTAGGGACACATATAGAATGGAGGTTGCAAGTCTCCGAACCACAGAATACTTCGCACGTATGCATGACTGATTTGGGATGATTCCAAAGGAAACAACATTGACTTTCTCGAATCCACGGCGGCAACTTGCATCTAATGCACATGAACTGGAGGAAGTCACTTCTTACATCCGAACATATGCTTCATGAGCTAGCATGAAGAAATGCTTTCAAAAGTTTCCAACACTAGCTTAATGTTCAACAAAATCATGGAGGAGACAAGGATGTTGTCGATGGGCTCAACAACAATTCATCCAGGTTTCCATATAAAAGGAATTCCATAGTTAAGTGAACACGGTGATAGCATTGGTCAGACCAAAGAATATAATGGTGTATGCTCGAGGGAAAACCACGAGTAAGACAACATTGTGAATATCGTTGGTTCTGATTTGATTTGACGATAGCCCATACTCAAATCAAAAGTTTGGGTAAGATAATATATCCAACAATTGATCACGAGGATCAACCAATAAAGATATCATCTATCTTCAACACACACAGACAAGATATCCCTTAAGATGAACTAAATCGGACAAGCTCCCATCTTCCAACTCTCCAAGTTGTTGTTCAGCTTAGCCAACTAGCTCAGGGTATCCAACACCGATTCTTGGAGAGAGGGTGGTTCTCAAGAAACCAACTTGATCACGAGCTCAACATAACAGTCAGGGGACAACCTGGTAATACTTTCGAGAAGATATTCGGAAAATCACGAACCACCGATATGTTACTAAGCTTGAGAACAACCTTGCTTTTTAGGGCAAGACGATATGATCCCAAGAGCGAGGGCTGACTCAATCCTAACTCATTGATCGGAGAGTGCATCGGAAATAAGGACTAGGTAGCACGATTAATCTTAGAATCGTGATTCAAGAACCAACATACTAAGAATAAAATTATTGTCCTTTAACTACCAAGCAACAAGGTTGCTATGAGTATTGATTTCACACATCATGATTCACTTGTCGATATTCCGGTTGCAACAACACGGGAACCGAGAAATGAATAATGATGGAGAGAAGTATCACTGTGTCAAGAGTTCATAAGAGGTGGTGCAATTCTCATGACAATCCTGACATAAAGATGGTAACACTTCAAGGTAGAACAGAACAAAAGCTGGATTGGCAATTTGTTCTGCGGAGCACAACTTCTTTGACCCAATCCTAGATATGGATGAGGTACTGGCGTTCATTTCTCCTAGTCATCCTGAATAGAATGGCTTAACGGACCACAAGAATAATGAGCATCGGTGAACACGAATGCACGACATCAACTTGACTATCAACTGATAGATAAGGATCAAAAGACAACTGAAGAGGGACAACCCAAAGGAACATATGTTTTTCTGAGTTGTGGATGCATAGATTAGTATGCCGAACCAAGTTCAACATGTTTCTTCCGGATAACCCATGCAGAGAGGTAGGACTGGCAGAGTCACGATATATAATGGAGAACTCATCAAGAGCACTCTGGTTGTGATCGTTCAGTTCAATGAGGAACTTCTGCCATAAGTAGTTCATGGTATTTGGAAGAAGAAGATACCACGGACTTCAAGGACTATAGCAAAGGTTACTAATAACCTAAGGGAGCTAGCAATTACTATCAACAAGAAGTAAGTAGGGTGAATCTCGGGTTCAAAACCCAGGAATAGAATACCTACTCCTAAGTAGCACCACGAAATGCTTTCGAGAATGATGGCCAGAATCTTCACACTGGGAACACAAAACATTGCTAGATTACTAGGTGACTCCCTAAAACACCTAGGGTCATAATAGTAGCTCCAACATATATGTCAAGGCAATAAATTACCTCAACGCACCGGTTAGTGTGCTTATTCTGACCATAAGGGACATCGGGAACGGAAAGAAAGGATTTGCAAATGCATCAGACTATTTAGAAACCTGGGATGACTCGGACAGCATAACGGCTATAAATGCTCAAAAAGATTTGAGACATGCTACAAAAATGGTGGCATAACCACTCAGAAGCACAATATCAAGGTTTGGAGATCAACAATTAACATACGGAAGTAGTAGGAACTGGACTGAGGCTTAAGTCCAACAGTTCTATAGGTCTACGGATTAGTAACACGTGATCCTGATAGAAAGAAGAGAAAGCCTAGTTCCTTAACCCCGTAGAAAAGATAAGAGGACTCAGATCAGAAGGGCATGAGGTATAAGGAGTAAAAAGAGTCTTACGTTCCATCCCACAATCAATTCCCTTACATAACTAAAGCATTTCTAGACTCGACTTCGACCAGTTTGGCTTGGTAATCCTACAGGCAGTCAAGCTCTGATACCAACGCTGTCAGGACCCCGACTCAATGCCACATCGATCTAGCATGTAACACCTCATATCACTTTGCAGCCTCACGCACGGTATTCCCACGGGTGTCGCCTTACCTTTGCCCGGGACTGTTTGCGTCTTTTGGCACACGTATATGATAGTGTCGCTAGCATCCATATGATAAGGAGCCTGGGCTGACATGGCTAGTCGTAAACCCAAAGTGGCACAAACTTACAGGGACAGGCATCCATGACCCAACATCGAACGTGTCGATCATCAGCGAGTGAATCCAGGCTGTAGCACTGGGCTAGCAGGACTCCGGTGAACCGGGCTGTAGCGGGCTAACAGGACTCCGGTATTCATCGCGTGACATTTCCCCGAAGGGACAGACACAGGAACGAAGAAGGACACATGCCGGCCAGCCTAAGTGTTCCGGAGCAGTAGCAAGCTACCGTGGCTCAGTGGAAACACTAGGAGACATTTCCCGGTAAGAGAGGCTACTAAGGATAAACAACTAGATAGCCAGATCCCACACATACCAAGCATTTCAATAACATACACACAATATGCTCGATATGTGCAAATACAACATGGCATCACAACATGACTCTACGACTCAAGTATTTATTCAATAGGCTCCGAGGAGCGGGATATTACAAACAGGGGTCTCATGACCCAACATTCAGAGCATACAAATCAAAACACAAGCAGAAGCTATCATGTCTGAGTACAGACATCTATAAATGAAAAAGGCTGAAAGCCTGACTATCTACCAGATCCTGCCGAGGGCACAAGATCGTAGCTGAGGTAACAAGCTAAACGGCGAAGTCCACGTGGAACTACTAGTGAGACTGAAGTCTCTCTGCAAAAACATAATTTAAGCAACGTGAGTACAAATGTACCCAGCAAGACTTACGTCAGAACTAACTACATATGCATCATTATCAACAAAGGGGATGGTGGGGTTTAACTGCAGCAAGCCAGCTTTGACTCGGTGGCTATCCTGAACTACGACTGCAAGTAACTCTTTCGAGGTGGCGCACACGAGTCCACATATTCACCATATCAATACACCACTATGGATCCACTCCCGTCTCCCTACGAGAACGCCATCCATGGCACTCACGCTTATCTTGCGTATTTTAGAGTATCCACTTTCACTTGTCTATGAACTGTACAAGGGGTCCAAGTTTCCATATCCGAGGAATCCGGCTATTCGAATAGATGATGTTAACCCTGCAGGGGTGTACTTCTTCACACACGCTCTCGCCACTTACCGCCCTGTACACGTCATGTACCTCGGCAACCTTCAAGCGGAAGCCGGGCGAGGGAGTCGGCCACGACCTGACTAACCGAACAAGTCTCTAGTCCAGGTTTATCACCTATTCGGGTTCCATCCGCAAGGAGATCCGGCCGGGGTGTCGCTTACGGCCCCAAACGATGTGTGCAGGGTTCCCAAGCCCACCTCGACGGGTGGATGTACGCTTGGTACACCGTGCCACTGTGCCTAGTCTGTCCCAAGCCCACCTGTACCGGGTGCCACTTGGTAGACTACTAACACTACCTACAAACACCAAAAACTAGTTGCAACTCCTGGACAGAGATCATGTTGATTAATAAGTCGAGAGAGTCAATTAAGGATCCCAATGTGTGGTAGTAGCTGTTCATGGATCACAAACACAGAACTCAGTTCCTGAGGACGGCTGCAATGAGACAACCCACCATGTACTCCTACATGGCCTCTCACCGCTACCTTTACCAAATCGTGTTCACACACTTAGCTCACACACAGTAGGACATGTTCACACACCTCTGATTCATCCCCGATGAATCAGACCTGACTCAACTCTAAGCAGTAGCAGGCATGACAAACAAACATGAATGAGTAGGCACAATAGGGCTCAAGCAACTCCTACTCATGCTAGTGGGTTTCATCTATTTACTGTGGTAATGACAGGTCATGCAAAGGATAAAGGGGTTCAGATACCGCAACAAGTAACAGATGAATCATTGTTGTCCTAATGCAGTAAAAGAGAGCAGGAGCGAGAGAGTAGGATTGTATCGGAATGAACAAGGGGGTTTTGCTTGCCTGGCACTTCTGAAGATAATATAGCTCTTCGTCGGTGTCATCGATCACATCGCTGGTACACGTCTATCGAGAGGGGACAATTACCGGCAAACAAGGAAAAACACAATCAATGCAATGCGACAATATGATGCATGCTATGACATGGCAATATGAATGTGTTTTGGGCTAATGCACTTAGCTATGATTTAAATGAAGTTGGTTTGAATACATGATTCAAATTCCAACTCCATATATGATTATTTAAATGCCCTTTATTTGTTTTGTCCAAAACAGAGGACAAACATTGTTCAAACATACATGAAAATGGTACAGATGGATTCCTTGAATTTTTCTGATAATTTTTCATATATAATTTGTTTCATTTGGAGTTACGGTTGAATTACTATGAATTTTTGAAGTTTTGAACATTTTCTGGAATTATTAAATCATTTAAGATTTATTTAAATTCCAGAAAGGAATTATTGTGTCAGCATGACCTCATAGTGACATCAGCAGGTCAACGGGCGCCGTCCAGGTCAAACTGACCTATGGGCCCTGCGTGTTAGTGTCTGGACTAACTAACCTAATTAAAATTAACCCTAACTAACTTGGTTAGCCGGGTGGGGCCCGCATGTCAGTGGCTCATCTAATTAGCTAAGTTAATTAACACTAACTAACCTAACACTAATTAAGCAGGCGCCTGGGCCCACACGTCAGGGGAGGTCAAACCCCGGGCCGATCAGGTCAAACCTGCCGGCGACTTGTCGCCGGCGACGACAGAAACGGCGGGGCGGCTCGGGATTGCGATACAGGGAACCATTCGAGGCGCCGTTGGGCTCTACGGAAAGCTGGCGATCCCGCGCATCCAACGGTGCAACCGGGGCGAGCTGGGGTGGCCGGAGCTCACCGGAATGAAGCTCACGGCGGCGCCGGCGTTCGGGTGAACTGGGTTTCGGGGTTAGGGAGCACGACAGGAGGCAAAGAGGGGTGTTACGACCTCCTGGGGTTGCACTGAGCACGGCCGCGTGCTCGGTTGCAGCTCTAGGCAACGGTGGCTACGGCGGCGACATGGCCGGCGGCGAAGAGCTCTCGGCTCCGGTGGATATTGGCGTTAGCGGGAGAAAAAGTGCCAGGGGAGGGAGGGGATCGACGCAGCAGCTCACAGCGGATCGAACGAAGGGGTTGGTGAGCTCGGGGGCGTCCTCGTTGCTGCGAATCGAGCGGCGACCATCGGCGGCGGTCGAGGATGAAGACGACGGCGTGGAGGCGATGCAGAGCTTCCTGAGGGGCTTGGCTTGGTGGGGAGGAAGAGGGGGTCGAGGCGGAGCTCCTGGGCTGCTCAAGGGGACGAGGCAGGGGCCATGGCCGCGGTGGTGCAAGTCAGCGGCGGTAGGCGCGTTCGGTGATGAGAGGGAGGAAGAGAAGAGGAGGGGAATGAGCTCGGTGGGAGAGGGGAGAGGCACCAGAGGGTTTGGGGGAGTGAGGGGGAAGGTGCTGGGCGTCTCCGTGGCGCGGATTAGGACAAAGGGCGGCCTCCAGCGCGAAGCAGGAGGTGGCCGGGGCTCTCGGGCGCGCGCCACGCCTCGCCTCTGCCTACTGGCAGAGGAAGACGACGAGCGGCGAGGTAGGTGGGCTGGGCTGGTCAAGCTGGGCCGCATCTGGGCTGCCAGGTAAGTACTCTCTCTCTGTTTTATTGTTCTGTTTTCTATTTTTTTTCTTCCTCTGTTTTGATTTAGTTTAGCAACTAAATCATTTTAATAAATTCTGTAGGTTTTTATGTGGCTTGCTAAAATATATACAAAGCCACTCACAAACTTCCAGAATTATTGGAGTCATATTTAATATATATTAAATATAAATCCAAAGCAAATAGTTATTGGATTAATGCAAATGGCCAAAATAAATATCTCTGTGACTCCAAAAATATTGGTTTAAATTTTACCTCTTACCAATATTTCCATGGAATAACAGGAACATTTTCTTGGACTCATTTGAGAAGATTTAAATGTTGGTTATTTTTAGAGGTTTCCTGATGCTTTTGAAAATTCCTCAATTCAAATTTCATTTGAATTTAAACATGATGCACACATGGAAACAAGCACAGGTCAGGCCAGAACTAGGGATGTGACATTAGACCGGCGTGCTGACCTCTCTGTTGTGCCTAGGTGGGGCTACGACGTGTTGATCTTCCGAGGCCGGGCATGACCCAGGAAAGTGTGTCCGGCCAAAGGGGATTGAGCATTTTGGGAAATATGGTGCACCCCTGCAGGGAAGTTTATCTATTCGAATAGTTGTGTCCCTCGGTAAAAGGACGACCTGAAGTTGTACCTCGACCTTATGACAACTAGAACCAGATACTTAATAAAACACACCCTTCCAAGTGCCAGATACAACCCGATGATCGCTCTCTCACAGGGCGACGAGGGGAGGATCGCCGGGTAGGAATATGCTATGCGATGATACTTTGTTAACTTACCATCTACTCTCTTCTTGTGCTTCAAGATGGAGGCTACCAGAAGCGTAGTCTTCCATAGGACTAGCTATCCCCCTCTTATTCTGGCATTCTACAGTTCAGTCCACATGTACTACCCCTTTCATTGATACCAATGCATATGTAGTGTAGCTCCTTGCTTGCGAGTACTTTGGATGAGTACTCACGGTTGCTTTGCTCTCCCTTTTTCCCCTTTCTATACCCGGTTGTTGCGACCAAACATTGGAGTCCAGGAGCCAGATGCCACTATCGACGACGACTCCTACTACACTGGAGGTGCCTACTACTACGTGCAAGCCGCTGATGACGACCAGGAGTAGTTTAGGAGGATCCCAGGCAGGAGGCCTGCGCCTCTTTCGATATGTATCCCAGTTTGTGCTAGCCATCTTATGGCAACTTGTTTAACTTATGCTTGTACTCGGATATTGTTGCTTCCGCTGACTCGTCTATGATCGAGCTCTTGTATTCAAGCCCTCAAGGCCCCTGGCTTGTAATATGATGCTTGTATGACTTACTTTATTTGTAGAGTTGTGCTGTGACATCTTCCCGTGAGTCCCTGATCTTGATCGTACACGTTTGCATGTATGATTAGTGTACGATTGAATCGGGGGCATCACAAGTTGGTATCAGAGCCGACTGCCTGTAGGAACCCCCCTTCCACACTCCTTGGCCGAAGTCGAGTCTAGACATTGCAAAACTTTTTACTAACATGGATGTGTGTCTTACGGGCCCACGTCACCATTTGGGTGGTATTAGGATCTTTTACTCCTCGATCTTTACTCTGGGACTCTGAACTCTCTTCTACTCGGGTTAAACGAATTTGCTAACTCTAACATTAGGATCCCGTGACCACATTCACCCAAAAGTTGGATAAGCCCTAGTTATTCCTTGGAGTAGTATTTTGAATAGTACCCACACTGTCATTTGACTTCTTTAAAACATCTTTGTTTTCAGATGGAACCCACGAGGCAGGTCATGTGCCACATGACGGCCATTGATGTCTCAGGTTCACCTGCTATGTAAGCTGAGATGATGACCTATCTGGGTTATCGCTGGCACCCTGAGTACACCGTGTACGAGTAGTACCAGGAATTTAACCAGGAGTAGCACCGTGCGATCGTCCACCTCTACTCTCGCGAGTATGACTCCACTACTGTTATCGGTGTCAAAACCGGCGGATCTTGGGTAGGGGGTCCCGAACTGTGCATCTAAGGCGGATGGTAATAGGAGGCAGGGGACATGATGTTTTACCCAGGTTCGGGCCCTCTTGATGGAGGTAAAACCCTACGTCATGCTTGATTATTCTTGATAATATGAGTAGTACAAGAGTTGATCTACAACGAGATCAGAGAGGCTAAACCCTAGAAGCTAGCCTATGGTATGATTGTATGTTGTCCTACGGACTAAAACCCTCCGGTTTATATAGACACCGGAGGGGTCTAGGGTTACACAAGGTCGGTTACAAAGGAGGATATACACATATCCGTATTGCCTAGCTTTCCTTCCACGCCAAGTAGAGTCCCATCTGGACACGGTATGAAGTCTTCAATCTTGTATGTTCATAGTCCAACAGTCCAGCCAAAGGATATAGTCCGGCTGTCCGGAGACCCCCTAATCCAGGACTCCCTTAGTAGCCCCTGAACCAGGCTTCAATGACGATGAGTCCGGCGCGCAGTGTTGTCTTCGGCATTGCAAGGCAGGTTCCTCCTCCGAATACACCACAGAAGAGTTTGAATACAAGGATAATGTCCGACCCTGCAAAATAAGTTCCACATACCACCGTAGAGAGAGTAGTATTTCCACAAATCCAATTTGCTGACACGTTTTGGCAGCATGACATCATGCCATGGCTCGGTAATTATTTGAGCCGTTTTTCCTTAACCAGTCCCGCGCATAACGCGAGGTGGTTTCTTGCCACGTCTTGTCAAAGCAGAGATCGTGTTCCCCTTATTACGGGATTCTCATTAACACAGACATGGGTAACCCAACCGTGCCTAGGACTCCTAGATTTTAGGCAAGTCCCAAACGGCCATGAGGAGGACGCTTGATATTCACCCTCTTTATAAAGGGACAAGGCTTTTACTTCTTCCCTCCCGTGCTCAATTGAATCCTTCCCCCGCCTCGAGTTCTAACACCCAAAGCCCAGGTCAGGTGCTTTGGACCTTCAATCATGTCCGGATCCAGCCTTCAAGGCCGATGGATGCCTTCCTCCGTCACGGAGGAGGATATCAAGAAGTTGAGGGAGGCCAGATACTTGACCGCCGAAATTTCGCATAGGCTGCCCGCCCGAGGGCAGGTCATCCCTACTCCCGAACCCAACTAGAGCATTGTGTTCGTCTCCCACTTCCTCCGAGGACTAGGCCTCGCTCTGGATCCCTTTGTTGGGGGTCTTATGTTCTATTACGGGCTGGATTTTCATGATCTGGCCCCGGATTCCCTCCTTCACATCTCGTCATTTATTGTCGTTTGTGAGGCCTTCCTCCGCATTACCCCTCACTTCGGCCTGTGGCTCAAGACCTTTGATGTGAAGCCTAAGATGGTCGAAGGGCAGTACGCAGCGTGCAGAGGTGCTCTAATAAGAAAAATTGCTGGTGCTCCATGGCCGAAGGGCTCCTTTCCAGAGGTGTCCGGATTGTGGCAACGGGAGTGGTTTTACGTCACAGCTCCCCGAAGTGCCAAGTGGGTAGCCGCCCCCACCTTTCGCTCAGGCCCTCCACCATAATTGATGTCATGGAACAGCAGGGGGCTGAGCTGGGGCCCAGCCAAGGACGTGCCCATACTGCAGAGCCGCATCCGAGATCTCTTTGAGGGAGATTTCAGTCTGATTATGGTAATGCAAGTCATGCTGGTTCGT
The DNA here is from genome assembly GCF_002162155.2 of Triticum dicoccoides. NCBI lineage: Eukaryota > Viridiplantae > Streptophyta > Magnoliopsida > Poales > Poaceae > Triticum > Triticum dicoccoides. The sequence goes on along the minus strand of NC_041384.1, from coordinate 620,400,979 downwards.
CGAGTCCAGCCTTGCAAACGTCGGCCCCTCCGCATGTGGGAATTCAACCCGGAAGGACCGTGCACTATTCAGAATTTCCTTGGCCTGACACATGACGAGATGTATAAATCGTTCTTCGGACCCCAAATAGAGTGTCCGGACACTACCGAGGACGTGGGCCTGAGCAGCAACCGCACCGCAGCCCAAGTAAGTAATCCCATGGCCGAACACACTATCCTTTTATTTATCATGACATCATTCTGAAGAATCACTCTTTGACCAGGACTGGATAACAAAGGCGAAGATGATCCGGTGTTCGGCCCCCCTTCCTGAAGGCTTGGACAATCCGGTGCTGGAAAGAATGCTCGAGCCAGCACCTTGCCTGGTGCCCTCAAAGTAAGATGAAGGGGGGAATAAAGAGGGCGAAAGCGGGCCTCCACCGCTACCTATTCCAACTGAGGGAATGAGCGCCTCCGTGAGGGAGGACAACCCAGGGGAAGAATCTGACATTCTCTCGCCCCGGGGAAGGAAGAGGACTACCTTTGAAGATCCGAAAACCAAGGTTTCCAAACGGGAGAAGAAATCTCCACTAGAGGGTCCTGCCTCGGAGGGTGCTCTTGCCGCACAATGTCCGCATGGGGATCAGCCCTCTAACGAGCTATAAGTAATCAAAAAGTACTTAATAGTGAAGCTATCCTACCTTACTTCTGAGGAAAATAACTGAAGCATTTATCTTGCAGTTTGGATCTTAGCCCTTCTCAGCAGAGCTCGTCTTCAGGGGATCTTCTTCCGGAGATGATGGAGAGCGAAACGCCTCCCCCAGACTCCCCAGCTCAAGAAGCGGGCGACCTTGAAGTGTCGTCGCGGAGGGTTTATCCTGATCCGGCAAGGCCAGAAGGTAATCCTATGGCCACCCGAAGTCCCCAGTATCCGGCTCTTGAAGAGAGCAATCAAAAGAGCCCGGCACCATCTGGTATGCGGTCGGACGTACTGAAGGATCTACTAGAGTGAGTGACTATCTCAGAAGAGCACCGTACGTTGATGGGTACGGTGATTGAAAGGATTTCGTCCACCGAAAGCGGGTTGCATGAAGCCTTTATGAGTCTACTGACGGGTTTTAAGATACGTGAAATGATATACATTTTTGACAGTACTGCACCTATTTAGGTGTGCCCTGTATGGATAGTAGCCCCTGAGACTCTGGTTGTCGTCGAGAACGGCGGCAAACAGAGGATCGTAGTCCCAGGTAATAACCAAACCACCTTTATGTGCATGTGGTTGAAGCTCCGTTGGCTACCCGGACTGATGGGGTTGCCGAACTAAAGTGGCAACTGGATGCGGCCGATGCCGACATCGTGCTTGTTACAAGCGGCTTGACGAGGCACAAGGTAGGTGAACTTTCTGGTGAATGTCACATAGTAAGAGCAGCATGATGCCAGTATCTTTAATATGTCGTGACTGCAGACGGAGCTGACACCATGGAGACCCTTCGGCCGGAGCTTGCCCGAGCCAAGGAGCAAGCAAGGAGTAGTAATGCGTCCGCTTTAAGGGTGGCCGAAGAGTTAAGAACCGAAAAGGCCGCGCATAGCGAGAGCAGGGAAAGAATGGCCAAGATGGCTGTAAAGTTAAAAGACACTGCCGATCGTCGCCAACTTCTTGAAGAAGAAAACCGGGCGAAGGCGACGGACCTGGAAAAGGCCACGATGGCGACCAAAGACACCCGCTCTGCGATGAGAGCGAAGAAGGAGGAGCTGCGTCAAGCCGGGGATATCGCGGCTGGGAAACCCTTCATGCTGCGGAGGAAGTGTGGAGATCCTCAGTATGCCCCTCTGGACCGGCTGTGGAGTTCGGCGGACGCATATCTGGACTTGGCGGCGAGTGTTGTCGATGCGGCCGAATACTTCCGAGATCAAATAGATTGTGAAGTGGACAAGCTATTCTGGTCACAATTTAATGCTCCAGAGCGTCCGCTTCCATTGACTGATCGGCTTGCTGAATGGGCCGAGCTGAATAGATTGTCCGGACTCGCCATGAGGTATGTTGTGGATCATCTGTGGTCGGAAAGGCCAAAGCCGAACAACTATTTTAGTTTGGTGCAGCAGTTCCTTGGTGCGGTGCCGTGCATTAATGCGATGAAGAGGTCGGCGTGCATAGAAGGCTCGCGGATGGCCCTTACCCGTGTCAAAACATACTGGGCTGATATGGATGCCACCACTGTTGCGGCGCGGGGTTCGGCCATAGGCCGAGTGGCTGCCGAGCATTATTTTGAAGAAGTTCTTGAAGGCGCTCGTTCGATAGAGGCCCAGTGCTCAGAATATTATGTTTGCGTGACATGTATTCCCATTGTAAAAACAATGTTTTATTAAGTTTATCAAGGCTGTATCTATACTTTTGCCCGAAAGTATTATGATGCCTCCTATGCGGCCGTCTATGTATATATGTATATAACCTGAAAGATTGCAGTCGTCGGCTTCAGCCCCCACACATATAATGCGGGGGTGTTCGCAGAAGACGCATGTTCACACTTGATCCAACGTCTTGGTCCATTAAGGAGGTGATAGTGCAGCGAACTAGGCAACCGGACTATAATGCTTTAACACTTTCATTTAGCCAAAGGAGTTTGACAGTGGGGCTACTATATAGCCCCTGGTGGCTCCGCACTCATCCGAATTCGGGGTGCGTACATGCCTGGCCGGGAAACAGCCCTTCGTTAAGGCGGAGGAATCCCGAAGATTCCGATAGGTCATCGAGTGGTTGACCAGTCTCACGCTATATCATGACAGTCAGTTTTCGACTTTCTCTACTGAGGAGCTCGTCCAGATGAACCAGGGCACAATTGCAGTAGTTCTCCTGGTGCCGCCTTAGCCGATAGAGCGGAACGTAAGGCAGCAAAACACAGGAGCCGAGCAAACCCAACATTTGACCAAAGACATGATTCGGAGCTGATGCATATAAGGCCAAACTCGCGATGCCAAACACTCCCTAAGGTATTTGGTCTTTATGGTGTAAACTGAGCCTAAACAGTGCCCTTTGTAATAAGCCCTTGGTGTCCAGGTACGTACAATATTCTGACATGGCCACATGCCAATACATCAGCATCCTTCTCAATTGTACTGAGAATATGAGGGATGTGTATCAACAAGAGACAGTAAAAAAGGTTTACGCAGGGTCTTAATCTAAAAAGAATCCTTCGAACGGGTCCCTGCTGCACGTCTGCGCTTGTGTCTCCGTTGTGCCGTATTCTGGACGGGTATAGCACGATGGTCATCTGAAAAAGAGAGGAACTTAATTGAAAAGTTGCCGTGCAAAAGGCAAGTTATACTAAATAAACAATATATAGTTCAAAATGGATAAAGTTGAGCCTGATTGCCACTTGTGCGCGCGCGTTGAGCCCCTTTTATGGTAATAGGGGTATAGCCATCAAACATGTATCAATTACATATAGTTGTACCGGACTCGTCCAACCGTGTCCGTGGTCTTAACGACCTGTCAGATGCTTTAGTTAGTGAGCCGTTTAGTGTGCGGCTGCCGAGGCAGCCGCACGGTCTTCCGCGCGCAAGGAGCACTCAATATTTCCATTTACTATAATGATATCGCGTGGACCGGGCATCTTAAGCATGAGGGAAGTGTAATGCGGTATTGCGTTAAAGCGAGCGAAAGCTTCGCGTCCGAGTAGTGCTTGATAGCCACTTTGGAACGGAGCGATGTGGAAGGTTAAATTTTCGCTACGGAAGTTATCGGGGAAGCCAAATATAACCTCTAGTAGCAGGGAGCCCGTGCAATGGATTCTGGGCCTGGCGTTACTCCTTTAAAGGTAGTGTTGCTATGGCTAATTTTTGATGGGTCTATCCCCATGTTGCGGACTGTGTCCTGATATATCAGGTTTAGACTGCTGCCGCCATCCATCAGGACTCGTGTGAGGTGGTATCCGTCAATTATTGGGTCTAATACCAAGGCAGCCCATCCTGCACGCCGGACACTTGCTGAGTAATCCCAATGGTCAAAAGTGATCGGTTGGGACGACCAGTGGCAGAACTCCGCGGTGATAGGCCCTGGGGCATGTGTCTCTGGGAGTGCTGCTTTGTTTCTCCCCTTTATCACATATAACATGTTGACTGTTTTGGCTTCTGGTGGGAATTTCTTCTGTTCCCCAGTGCTTTGCTTGCGAGGCTCGTCCTCGTCTTCGCTTGGTGTATCCTGCCCCTTATGTTCGGCGTTGAGCTTGCCGGACTGCTTGAAGACCCAAAATTCTCTATGGGTATGATTTCCAGGTTTGTCGGGCGTACTATGGATCTGACATATTTGGTCCAGAATCTTGTTTAGGCTGGACAATTCGTCTATGTTGCCTTCGGAGGGCGGCTTTTGCTGACCTGGCCGAGAGCTTCTGAATCCGGCGTTTACCGCCGTGCTCTTCAGGTTGTCTTCTTTATTTTGGTGCTTGTTTTTGCTGCGTCGTGATTTCCCGTTTCCGTCCCTGACTTCGGATGTACTTGGGTCGCTGGTGCTGCATCGGGCTAACCAGCTGTCCTCGCCCACGCAAAAGAGGGTCATGAGGCTTGTTAATGCTGCCGTTGTTCTTGGCTTTTCTTGGCCGAGGTGTCTGGCGAGCCATTCGTCTCGAACGTTGTGCTTGAAAGCTGCTAAGGCTTCGGCGTCCGGACAGTCTACTATTTGGTTCTTCTTAGTGAGGAACATGTTCCAAAGCTTTCAGGCTGACTCTCCGGGATGTTGAGTTATATGACTTAAATCGTCTGCATCTGGTGGTCGGACATAGGTCCCTTGAAAATTTGCCTGAAAGGCGTCTTCGAGCTCTTCCCAGCTTCCAATGGAGTTTTCGGGTAGGCTTTTAAGCCAGTGCCGAGCTGGCCCTTTGAGCTTGAGGGGTAAGTACTTGATGGAGTGAAGATCGTCTCCTCGAGCCATGTGGATATGGAGGATATAGTAGTCAATCCAGACCCCGGGGTCTGTTGTTCCGTCGTACGCCTCTATATTTACGGGTTTGAATCCCTCTGGAAATTCATGGTCCAACACCTCATCGGTGAAGCATAGGGGGTGTGCGGCACCCCTGTATTTGAGTGTACCATGGTGTTCGAATGTTTGTTGTGTTGTATTGCATACTGGAGCGCGCTTGCGTGGCCCGTATATGGATCTGGTTGCGCCGTCCTTTTGATGCGAGCTCTCGCGTGGATCGCGTACTGGCTTATGTGCGGCATCGTTTGCCGCTCTATATTGGCCACGAGGTCGTCAATCCGACCGGATGGCCGTTTTGTTTTCTAACTGCGGGGGATCTAAGGCCTCCTCTTCGAAATCGGGTAGCAACTTTTGCTTAGGGTAGATCTTGGTGTGGCGATTACCGCCGTACTTCACTGTAGTGTTGAGTAATTCACTCCATCTGATTCTGAGTGTGTCTTGCGCAGCCCTGAGCCTTTGCTTCTGCTTTTTCAGACTCCTCGCAGTGGCAACAAGCCTTTGATGGGCATTCTGTTGCTCCGGGCGCCTGTCCGGTGTGATGTCGTCCGGACTGTTATCTTCGACGGAGTCGGGTTGTTCGGTTTGATTCTTTGTGTTGCCCTGGTCGGGCGATGGTTCACCCTGCTCTATCGCTGGGTCTATATGACCGTTGTTTCTGCCGAGGCAGGATTTGGAGTGGCGCTTACGCCGCCGCTTTGACTGCTTCTCGAGGGAACAACCCTTCGTTGCGCCCTTCCGTTCCTCGTCGTAGCTTTCTTTGGATGTGTCCACCATGTATACGTCATATGATGAAGTGGGCGTCCAGTGCCCTGTGGGCAGTGGTTCCTATTCGTCTCTTGCATCGTCGTCCATACCGTCGATGTCTTCGGAGTCGAGGTCGAGCATGTCGGTTAAATCGTCGACAGTGGCTACTAAGTGGGTGGTGGGTGGGCGGCGAATTTCTTCGTCATCCGCACCCCAATCCTGCCGGACATAGTTCGGCCAGGACTCTCCTGACAAGGAGAGTGACCTTAATGAGTTCAGCATGTCGCCGAAGGGCGAGTGCTGAAAGATATCTGCGGAGGTAAACTCCATGATCGGCGCCCAGTCGGATTCGATAGGCACGGGCGCAGGCGGTTCGGAGTCCGTGGCCGGGGAAGGATCCGGCAGTGTGGCATCACGGCTCTCATGAAGGGTAAGGTCAATATTCGGCTCGATCGCCGTTGAGGATGCGGCCTCCGTGGCGGGGTCTATCCACCCGTCCATGGATGGCACAACTGGTTCCAAATTGAGTGTCGGAGTGGTTGCCGGCGCGATCTCCTGGACGCTGTTTGATGGCAGAGCTAAATCATGCTCATCGTGACCGCGTGGCGCACTAAGCAGGGGCTCGAATCCGTCAAAGATCAAGTCTCTGCGGATATCGATCGTGTAGTTTAAGCTTCCAAACCTGACCTGATGGCCAGGGGCGTAACTCTCGATCTGCTCCAGATGGCCAAGCGAGTTGGCCCGCAGTGCGAAGCCACCGAATACAATGATCTGTCCGGGGAGAAAAGACTCACCCTGGACTGCATCGCTATCGATGATCGAAGGAGCCATCAAGCCTAATGGCGATGACACAGAGGAACTCTCAATGAAATCACCAATGTCGGTGTCAAAACCGACGGATCTCGGGTAGGGGGTCCCGAACTATGCGTCTAAGGTGGATGGTAACATGAGGCAGGGGACACGATGTTTTATCCAGGTTCGGGCCCTCTTGATGGAGGTAAAACCCTACATCCTGCTTGATTATTCTTGATAATATGAGTCGTACAAGAGTTGATCTACCACGAGATCGGAGAGGCTAAACCCTAGAAGCTAGCCTATGGTATGATTGTATGTTGTCCTACGGACTAAAACCCTCCGATTTATATAGACACCGGAGGGGGCTAGGGCTACACAAGGTCGGTTACAAAGGAGGAGATACACATATCCGTATTGCCTAGCTTGCCTTCCACGCCAAGTAGAGTCCCATCCGGACACGGGACGAAGTCTTCAATCTTGTATCTTCATAGTCCAACAGTCCGGCCAAAGGATATAGTCCGGCTGTCCGGAGACCCCCTAATCCAGGACTCCCTCAACTGTGCTGCACACTGCTCATGGTGTTGGAGTGACCATCGATATGGTAGTCCACGATGCTGCTTATGCTACTCTGACACGTCTTCGTGGAGAGTATCGAGAGTTGGACACCTCCCCTTTCAGGCACATTGCTATCGCATCCGATGTTGGTGCGGAGGGATACTACACTGCCGCCTACTCCACTGTCACCCGAGAGGCCTTCTACCATCAGAACCTGGTTTTGCATGCTGATGGGCTGGACAGAGCTAACCGAGCTCTTCGCCATGAGTTGTACACCACCCGTCAGCACCTTTACCATGCTCTAACGTTGTTGCACCCCCTTATCCGATCTGGTGAGATGTCGCGATCTGCGATCTACCAGCCAGGACCAGCGGACGTCGCGCCGCCTTATTAGTTTGTGCGCACTGAAGGAGTGAGATGAGACCGCAACAGCCTTGGACCACCCCTCCACCTGCCTATCCAACAACCTATCCTTAATGGCAAGCTCGCCTGCGGTGGGATATAAGATAGCGGCCATCCCTTCTCTCACACCATTTCCATCTCCAATCCAACACAAACACCTTGTCCATGGCATACCCCTAGTCTTCTATTTTGGCATCGCTGAGGAGGAGGAAGAGGATCCTTTGGACCCCTTGTGGGCAGAGATGGACAAGGCACTAGAGGAGGTTGCGCAGATGGAGGCGAAGGGCACGCAGATGGACATGCCCGCACCCGTGCCGCTGCATGTTCCTACGCATGCGCTTAATGCGGATGATCTTCTGCGGTGATTTGAGGCCACCCAAGCCACATTGTACGACATTGACTTGGACGAACGCGATGGTGGCGGCGGACATGGACATGGCGGCGTCCATGGCATTGGCGGGCGTTTTGGTTGTGGCCACTGTCGCAACTAGGCGGTGACCATGGTTGCGGCTAGAACTGAGCATGACCGTGGATGTTGCCACAACAACGCGTTCACCATGGTCATGGCAAGAACTATATGGTGACCGTGGTCATGGCCACAACTACCTCGTGGCAATATAGCTATATTAGATTGTATTAATAAGTGTTGTATCAGATGGTGTCGCAATGCGATAATTTTGGGAGGAGTTCAACTATGTTTGGCTTTATCTTAGCAATAATTTTAAAATTATGTGATTGAAAGGTTACTAAGTTTGGGGTATCTTGCAATGTTTGAAATTCAAACAAGTTTCAGTGAAAGTGAAATCAGTGTTGTGTATCACCGAAACTTTCCACCTATAAACACATATGCGTTGTCAGCATTTTCAATTCATGTATCATTAGTTGTTTTAATTTGCAAGAGTGTTGCACTATGATCGTAGAAGACACAGCATGATAATCAAAGACTCTCTTTGATAAGGGCGTCTACAATGCCGACCCGCAAACCTCCTGCATGAGTTCGGACCCAACTGTCCAGACAACGGAAGCCATCCAACGCAGGCCTATAGCGGTTCAGACGCGATTTCTCCTGCAGACCGAAGACAAACGGGGGGTACAGGAGTGTGGACTGCTCACAAGCCCTCTTCCGACCGCCCTGGCCCACCAAAAAAACCTCCCCCTCCCGCGCGTTTTCGATTAGCGCCGCTCAAGAGTGTCAGCGCCCGCATTCATGCCGCACCAAAGCGGACGCGACCGCTCACTAGCACCAGCGTTCAAGAGGCGCCGGCCGAGTGAGCCCCGCCCGCGCCACTTCCATGTGCAGGCGACTGCCGCGCGTTCGACGGCGACCCGTCCGTTCGTCTGTCGCCCACATTGATGGCATGCGGTTAGAGAGGCATCTCCTTTGCTGTCACCCGTCCATACCTTTGCCCTCCACCGTTGATATATAAACCGCTGCCTCGGCCATAGCCATAGTCATCCACCTCCGATCCCTCTCCGCAACACTCCCACCATAGATCTCTGCCCCGCCAAAGCTCTATGGGACGGGCTGACGTCAAACCAAAAGAAGAGGATGGCTGCCATTGCTTTTGGCTGGCTAGCCGGCAGGTATACAGAGGACGACGACGAGCCGACGCCACCCTCCTCTTCTGTGCCACCCTCGCCGGTGCATTGCACCACGACCATCGGCGAGGCCCGTGCCGATTACATGGACATGGTGCGGGAAGAGCGGGAGGAGCAAGTCCGGGAGGCGCTGGCCGACGCCACCTACAACAACCACCTCGCGCAGGAGCACGTGCCGACGGAGGAGCAGCTCGCCGCCAGCAGGGCTCTCACGCCGGACGTGGACCAGACGGAGCAGGAGGCACTGCTCGAGTCTTATCACTCCACCCACGAGATTCGCCTCGCTCGTTGGCGGTACCGCCAACGGGTGGCGGAGGTGGCGGCCGCCTACAAGGAGAGCGATGACGCGGGCGAGGCGGTGTTCGGCGAGACCGACGACGACGGGAAGGACATCGCCGAGTCCGCGCCACGTCGTGACGAGCACGAAGCCGACACGTCCACTGGCGCCGCTGACAGCGAGGAAGAATAGTGCACAGTAGGTCGCCGACACTCGTGTCTCAGAAAGGCCACCGCTCCTCCCTTCCCGTCGACGCCAAGCTTGGTGGGCTCAACATCATCGGCTGGTTAGTCGCTTGGCGGCGATGTGGAGGTAGACAACTTCATTTCACAAGCCTCCAGAGGCGGATGTTACTGAGGCGGCGCTGCGGAAATGGAGACGGTTAAGCTTCAATTCTCGTGGCTCATGACCGGACACAAGAAACGAGCGTCGACGACCATTTAGACTAGATATTATTAATTATACCTTAAAAGCCAGACTAGCAGCGCTTGATGTAAATATAATGAAATCTGTCATGTTTATATGAAATCCGGACGTGTTTATATGAAATCCGAACATTTTGATCGAATTGCATCTAGTTGGTTCGAGTTGTAGTCAAAATGTATGTGGCTTATGGTTGGGTGGCGGTCTCTGACATCCGTGTCCGCGGACGAATGTGGTAGGAAATTTACGGGTCACGGTTGGGAGATGCTCTAATTGCAGTTTTTTTGTTGAACACCTAGATAATTGAAGTTACCCAGTATTACCAGTAACGAGCCTAACTAACACCACGGCTTGGAACGCAGGGAAATCACGCAGCACGATGACGATTACGGGTTGCGTGGATCGAAGTCGGATTCGGCGCACCGCATTTCATCGGATCTCGCGTTGGGTTCCCGTGTTCCAAAGGAAATCGCCTCCCCGTCCTCCGAAGCAGGCACGACGCACCACCACATCGCGTACACATGCAAGCTTTCGATCGTTTCTCTCGAGTGAAATGGCCAACGCGGATATACACTTAGTTTAAGCAGGCGGTACAGTGGACTCCGGGACTGTATCGTGTGCAGGGAGCGAAAAAGTCTTCTGCTGGGGGCTGGCGCCGAATCTGTGAGATTGCTGCATGTCCATGACTAACAGATCGTACGGCCGCTCACAATAGTTGCGCCTAATAATTGTTCTACATGGCCTTCTTAATCATGCTTACTCGATGCTCCTGTATATTTTTAACGGATTTGCTGTGCATCCTATCTTTTTTTCTCTGATCCTGGAAGTACAAAGCACCCTAATCATAATAAAAATTACAACGGTATCCCTCGAGCACCGAATGGCTATTTCCGCCGTTAGAACGAGTTGCCGACGCGCAGCTCATATACCGAGACCGGCCTGACCTTATTAATAACAACCGAGAAGTCTTCATGCATGTGCCCCTAAGGACCAGTATCCTGGAGTCATAGTCGCCGTCATTGAACCCTCAAATCAATTTGAAGTACCTGGCACTAGATCTCATCGCCGCGTATGCATGGCGAGAAACACTAACCTTGCTGCCCCAAGAAGCCGGCAGGACTATACGCCAGAGTTCCGTCTAATCCGTCCCGATGGATGAGCTCGAGAAGGATCGAAGCCCGAAAGATCGACTCAAAGATGAAGCAATCCGTGTAGGTTTTAAAACTTGTACAAAAGATCGTATGGTGGAGGACGGATTAAAACCTTCCATCTTCTATCGTGCGATTTTTTGTGCAATTTTAAAAACTTAGAGCATCTACAGCCGGGCACTTTACCCACGACAAACGCCCGGGCGGGCCGCTCGGTCACTGACTGGTCACGAAATTTCGAACCAGCTGAGTGCTTCAAATGGGCATCAAACGCCCGGACTGACCAGCACCCCTCATATCCAGCCCAAATATGGGGCGTATATGAAGGTGCTCGGGCGCGCCTGCCGCGTCGTACTGACGACGGGGACCCACGCAGAATCGCCCGAAAACTCGGTGGTCCAAAGCTCGTCTCCTCCGTCGGACCAATGTCGTCGCATGGTGCCGCTTCGGCGGGCCGCGTAGTGCCTAGCTCGGCTATTTAAGCCGACGACCGGCATCGAAACCCTACCCCTCCACATTTTCCTCCGCCCGTCCGCCGTCGCCGCCACTTTTCGCTCCCCCTCCGTCACCACTAGCAGCCATGCCCCCACGCCGCCGGATAAGAGACCACCCATTTCTATCGCCGGAGCGCCGGCTACAGCTCCTTGAGCAGGTCCGGGCAAGGCGCGAAGCCCGGAACGCCATGGGGCTACCACCGGATGCAGTGGAACCGGATGAGGAGGAGGATGTGGGGGACGCCGGGGACGCGGATATGCAGCCAGAGCAGCAGGCCATCCTCAATTCCCTCCGCTCGAAGTCGGATGCGGAAGCGAGACGACGTCGCCGGCAGGAGATGGAGGCGCAGCACGCAGCGGAGGAGGAGGAGATGTTCGTGTACATGAATGAGGTCGAGCCGGAGGAGGAGGAGCCGGAGCCCTCCTATGTGCCAGTCCACCCGGCGCCCGACACCGACGTCGTGGATATCTCCGACGACGAAGATTAGCTAGTGTAGTGCGTAGTATGTAGTGCGTAGGATTTCTTTTACATGATTTGTATGGAATTAGGGTTGAAATATGAAAGATTCGAATGCAGAGTGGCTAATTTGAGGCATAACTGGTAACTGTCCACAGACGTCGCATCGGCTGGCGTTTGAAGGACCAGATTTGCGAAGTCAGGTTATAGATGCTCTTGCTATACATATTGGTTTCAACTAAATTACAAATGTGACTAGTATTTCTCTCAAGATGGCCCAGATGTTTCTTTCAAGTATCTACTCTGTAATATTTTGGCAAGCTTGGTGTGCTTTTCAAACTCTCTAGGAGCTGCACAAAGTGCGGTGCATCTGGCCGAGTGGCAAAGCAGAAAAGGACACGAGAGGCCACCCGTGCGCACATGGCATGATGATTAAGTTTGCTCCTTAATTATGGCATTAGGGTCTTTGAGGCTGGTCATAGTGGGGAGTATCTTAGACTAGTAACATACATATGTTACTAGTCTATGTTACTACCTTCATAGTGGGTAGTGTTATAGGTGTGGTAACATAGTTGCCTTCATTTATTACTTTGTAGACTCATTATGCATTGGAAACCGCTATGTGATGGTAACATATTATGTTATTCTATTTGCCTCTCTCCTCATTAACTACTTGCCACATCATCATTTTTGCTTATATGACATCTATGTTACTACCTATGTTACTCCCACTATGACCAGCCTAAGAGATCGATCGGATGGACTTGGCACTGCCAAAACCCAAAAGTCCATCGCCGTAATCATTAGGCGCCGGATTAGAGTGCCGAAACCTGGCCGGTGTGTGTGTGGTGGTGGCTCTCACTCGCTAATCTACTATTACCAACACCGGATCCAATCCAATCCGATCAAGTCCACTAGCTAAAGCAAGGGAACGACTTCTTTTTCATCAATTAGCTCGTTATTTATCGCCTCCACTGGCGATACATTTAGGCACTGAGTAGCTACCTAGGCTCGTATTTCCCTCCTAGCTGCTAGTACTAGACTATAGTGGATGTTTGTTTAATCAGAGGGCAGTTAGTTGGCTAATCGCATGTGCTTACGCCAACATGTTAGTACGTGTATGTACAGTTTAGTATTTAATGACTGGTAGAAGTTTGACTGTAATTTCCAATTCGTGGTGGGTGCGAGCACTTACAAAAATGAATTGCCACAACAGTAAAAAAACTAACTTTCTCGAGAACGACGAAAATGAAAGAAAAAAAACTACTGCGCAATCTAGTCCTGCTCCAGTTCGAATTCGAATAGGATAGAAAACGATCATCACGCACTGTTTGTTCGGCTGTTCGTTTGTTGATGTGACTGTTGGATTTTGGGGAGGTCCGGCGATCTTTACTTTGTACTCATTCGTTTATCATTTTTCCCATTTTCGAAACAAAACAGATGGAATGGAGATACCGGCAAGCGCGTAGGCGCACGGGGGGCTGAAAGGAGAGGAAAGACGACGCACCAAGGCGACAAAACCCGTATGGGCTGGGCGAGGGGCCGACGCCAGGCATGGCTGGGCTGGCTGGCTTCGCGTATCGGGGCCGGGGACCCGACGGCCACCGTCTCTTTTTCTTATCCTCAAAATCACAAGTTGTTTTTGGACTTGGTTCTGTCCTATAGATTCCTACCAATCGCCTCGTCCCCCAGGTTTAGGCTCCAGGCTTCGTGCTTATCCGCCTCGTGTCAATTCATCGCCTAATCAAGTGTTGTTTATCGTTTTTTGAGGGTATCTAAGCGCTTCCTTTTGGTTAATTAACACCCAAAGGAACAACATATCTTGCAGATTATCAAAAGAAAACACTATATATTTTGCAATATCTATGCCCATATCACGTCGACGGCCGCCGGCTAGCTACATGCACGCACGGCCAGCCCCCGATCACGGTGGCTAGCTACGTGCATCGTGCATCTACATGCTGCGCGCACGTACGCACGCATGGCGTACATGGTGATGCAAGTCTCTTTCGGTCGGGTGTCGAGGGGCCCGTTTGGGAGAATCCGATCAAGGAATTGAGCCGATTCCGTGGAAAAAGCCTCTCAAACTAGGGAGGATATGGACCCATGCACCCAAGAGGCATAATTTTGGTCTTATAAATTTCCTCTCTTTTTTCCAAGCTAAAGCTTTGATGCCTGGCTACCTCTTTGGTTCATCACGGTTGATCGACTTATATATTCCACTCATATACGGATCTTACTAATCTGGGGTACTAAATTTTGCTGGTGTGGGAAACGAGCGAGATTAATAATGTTACGTAGTAGATATGGAATTTTGCTGCAAAATTAAAATTAATAAAAGACGACGTGGAGTTGCATGCACTCTCTAGATGGAGAATGTTGGGAATATTATTCCACTATGGGTAGATATGCTCGTACCAATGGAAATCCCTGATTTTATATAAAAGTTTGGTAGCAATGAAAATCGTTGATTTGATATAATGATGTAGGTATCAGCGGTCAACTTAGAGTCTCCACTTGTTGGCCAAGCAACAATTGATATTTTGTCAACAAAACGTTTGTCGCCTCCTTGGTTCGATCGTAGGCTTTCAGCAACGTGGGAAATAGAAAAAACTTATGAGTTACTCCCTCTTTAACTTAATATAAGACTTTTTTGACACTTTCATGGACTCTAAAAATGCCTTATAAAAAGTTATAGAGGGAGATAATGTTTTATGACGGAGTATATGATATGACATGTTGAATCCCTCATGAAATGGAAACACATGAATGTATAATAGATAATGTTTGGTTCGATCGTAGGAGAAACATGGGATTTTTATCTGAAAGATTGAGTGTATGGCATACTAGACTCAATGGGGAAATATCTTTAAAATTGCATGCAAATTAGACCATAGGAATCCCTAATCCTACAAACCAAACAAGCTTCATAGATTTTTTCTTCTTCTAAGAAACAGAATCTTGAATGATCATCTACAATGCAAAGTGCTAAGAGAGGTGCTTGTAATAGTCTTGTTTTTCCTTAAGCACTTATAGTTGTTTCTATAATAGACGTGCCTAATTAATCATCCTTACTCTATTAATAAGCATTGATGCCTAAACAAAATTGGTTATATTGTTCTAGCAATGCTCGAAGCACCTTGCGTTGTACTATATATGGCCTAATATTCCTATAAAATGCCTTTGGGCCAAATAGGCCCTTGGACCATATAGACACTAAATAAAATGTTTTAGGCTATATGGACACATAACTCGTGCGCACACAAACACATCGTGTCCCTTGCACATACAAAAAAATTCAACATGTCTATATCCCCGTGAGGTTCAAATCTGGGTGTTACCATGACAACAACAATTAACTTTGCTATTTGAGACCACGTCCCGATTAATTTAAGATTTGTTCAATGGTCCTTGAATAAGAAGAACACTTGCGTCTAACTTATTGAAGATGTGCAATGAGATTCCAGTTCTTTCATGTATTTATTTTATGGACACTATGCAACCTACTAGTTTTAAATGCAAAGTAAGGAACATGCATAATTGAAATATGATGGCTTGCTTGTGAAGGAAATATGCCCTAGAGGCAATAATAAAGTTATTATTTATTTCCTTATATCATGATAAATGTTTATTATTCATGCTAGAATTGTATTAACCGGAAACATAATACATGTGTGAATACATAGACAAACATAGTGTCACTAGTATGCCTCTACTTGACTAGCTCGTTGATCGAAGATGGTTAAGTTTTCTAGCCATAGACATGAGTTGT
Source organism: Triticum dicoccoides (assembly GCF_002162155.2). NCBI lineage: Eukaryota > Viridiplantae > Streptophyta > Magnoliopsida > Poales > Poaceae > Triticum > Triticum dicoccoides. Next base: position 620,385,363 of record NC_041384.1, on the reverse strand, counting down.
CATTTGATTAACGGGATCACATCATTAGAAGAATGATGTGATTGACTTGACCCATTTCGTTAGCTTAGCACTTGATCGTTTAGTTTGTTGCTATTGCTTTCTTCATGACTTATACATGTTCCTATGACTATGAGATTATGCAGCTCCCGTTTACCGGAGGAACACTTTGTGTGCTACCAAACGTCACAACGTAACTGGGTGATCATAAAGGTGCTCTATAGGTGTATCCGAAGGTACTTATTGGGTTGGCGTATTTCGAGATTAGGATTTGTCACTCCGATTGTCGGAGAGGTATCTCTGGGCCCTCTCGGTAATGCACATCACATAAACCTTGCAAGCATTGCAACTAATAAGTTAGCTGCGGGATGATGTATTACGGAACGAGTAAAGAGACTTGCCGGTAACGAGATTGAACTAGGTATTAAAATACCGACGATCAAATCCCGGGCAAGTAACATACCGATGACAAAGGGAACAACGTCTGTTGTTATGCGGTCTGACCGATAAAAGATCTTCGTAGAAAATGTAGGAGCCAATATGAGCATACAGGTTCCGCTATTGGTTATTGACTGGAGACGTGTCTCGGTCATGTCTACATTGTTATCGAACCCATAGGGTCCGCACGCTTAACGTTACGATGACAGTTTCATTATGAGTTTATATATTTTGATGTACTGAAGGTTGTTCGGAGTCCCGGATATGATCACGGACATGACGAGGAGTCTCGAAATGGTCGAGACATAAAGATTGAGATATTGGACGGCTATATTCGGACACCAGAAGTGTTTCGGGTGATTTCGGAGAAAACCGGAGTGCCAGAAGGGTTACCGGAACCCCCCGGGGAAGTATTGGGCCTTAGTGGGCCTGAGGGGAGAGAGAGGGCAGCAGCCCAGGAGGTGGCGCGCCCCCTCCCATAGGGAGTCCGAATTGGACTAGGGGAGGGGGGCGCGGCCCCTCTTTCCCTCTCCCTCTCCCTCTCTTTCCTTCCCCCTTCTCTCTTCCTAGTTGGACTAGGAAAGGGGAGTCCTACTCCTACTAGGAGGAGGACTCCCCCCCTCCTTGGCGCGCCTCAAGGGCCGGCCGGCCTCTCCCCCTTGCTCCTTTATATACAGGGGCAGGGGGGCACCTCTAGACACAAGTTGATCTTCGTAATCGTTCTCTTAGTTGTGTGCGGTGCCCCCCTCCACCATAATCCTCGATAATATTGTAGCGGTGCTTAGGCGAAGCCCTGCGACGGTAGAACATCAAGATCGTCACCACGTCGTCGTGCTGACGGAACTCTTCCCCGACACTTTGCTGGATCGGAGTCCGCGGATCGTCATCAAGCTGAACGTGTGCTAGAACTCGGAGGTGTCGTAGTTTCGGTGCTTGATCGGTCGGGCCGTGAAGACGTACGACTACATCAACCTTGTTGTGCTAACACTTCCGCTTCCGGTCTACGAGAGTACGTAGACAACACTCTCCCCTCTCGTTGCTATGCATCACCATGATCTTGCGTGTGCGTAGGAATTTTTTTTGAAATTACTACGTTACCCTAACAGCTTGGTCCTACAAAAGGACAAACCCCATGAGTTGCGCATAACAGGTATTTGGATAGTGGACAAGGGGATACACTAATTTAAAAATTATGCATTAAATGGTGAGGATATTCACAACGGCGTTTCCACGTGCCGAGTTAGAAGAAAGAGAAACGAAAAAGGTTTTTCTTCGCTTAGTAAAGGATGTATGAAAATTCCCTCAGTTGTAAAAGAATGCATCTCTTGGTTACATATTTCTCTAGTTTATTTTCAGGAGCAAGCAAATAATAACCATTAGACATGACACTAATACATAGTCTGCGATATATCATGTCCTTTGTCTTCTCTAGATGACATATATAAGGTATTGCATAAAAAAATATTGTATTTTCAACCGCTATTCATTCCCTTGGGGGAAGAAGGTGGAATGCTGAGTAAATCTTAGAAACATTATATTTCGAACCATGTTTGGTGGTTTTATCCAAATTATTATAGGAATTATCTAGCACAAAAAAATCTTGATGAAATACCACTATCCAAACACTACGATTATGACCTATTTTGGGGTGTAATATTGTTTTTGCTTTCCTAAAATCATTTTTTACTAAAGTAGTCCATTATAGTAATCATGCAAGGGAAAAAATGTTGCAACAAAACCTCAAGAAGTTCTACCCACTAGTAGAAAAGAAGGCTTTGGTTCAGGCTGGGTCAGCCCATTAGTCCCGGTTGTAAGGACATATTTATCCCTAAGTGTTTTGGTGATTGATGACAATGCATTTGCGGACTAATCGTGTGCCATGAGTATTCCAGACACTTCTTTGCTAGGCACAAGACGATTGGGTGCCCCTCGAAGACTGACAAAGACGGCGTCTTTTCTACGTTTCTTTTTGGTGGATTTGAGTCATAGGAAATCCATACTATTAAAAGGGGGTCCGCGTTGGAAAGGTTTGGGTGGAATCATCACGTACACGTCTCCTTTTATCCCCTTCCACTTCCTTGGAGCTTCCTCCGTTTTCCTGCCTCCTTTGACTGGCTGCTGTTGTGGTTGCGGTAGTACTGCTCCTGGATCAACGGTAGTACCATAGGCGCCCACGGTAGTACCGCGCGGCGGCGCGGTAGTACCGTTGGTGCCCACGGTAGTACCGCTCCCCAGGAGCCGCACTACCGCTGCCCACCAGGCTAGTGCCGCCCCCTTTGCGGTAGTAGGAGCGGATGTAATTTTTTACATTCGCACCTGCCGCGGTAGTACCGCTTTCGCCATGCGGTAGTACCGCGCTATGTGGTCAGGCAGTAGTACCGCCCCTCGGTAGTACTACTATGTCGGGTTTTTGCTACTTCCGTTTATTTGCGGAAGTAGGCACGGAAGTTCCCCTTCCCCCTGGCTGGGACTTTTGCCCTGCGGTAGTACCGCATGGAGGGCGCGGTAGTACCACGCGTGCGGAAGTACCGCCCCCAGCCTTGCGTCTGTTTCTGTGCTGGGGTCGCGGCAGTACCGTGGGTCGGTACGGTTGTACCGCACTGTCGTGCGGTAGTACCGCTTGGTTGCAAGCAGTAGTACCGCGTGGCCTTGCGGTAGTACCGCTGGCCAGGCGCGGTAGTACCTTTGGCCGCGGGCTGGTTGGTGGGTAACGGTTGGATCTTTTCCACACACTATATAAGGGGTCTCCTTCTTCCCCGTTGACTCACCTCTTCCACCATTAAAGCTCCATTATTGCTCCAAGCTCCATTTTCGCCCGATCTCACTCCCTAGCCAACCAAACTTGTTGATTTGCTTGGGAGTGGTTGAGAAGGCCCCGATCTACACTTCCACCAAGAGATATTTGATTCCCCCCACTAATCCCTTGCGGATCTTGTTACTCTTGGGTGTTTGAGCATCCTAGATGGTTGAGGTCACCGCGAAGCCATAGTCCATTGTCGTGAAGCTTCGTGGTGTCATTGGGAGCCTCCAATTGAGTTGTGGAGATTGCCCCAACCTCGTTTGTAAAGGTTCGGTCGCCGCCTCCAAGGGCACCAATAGTGGAATCACGGCATCTCGCATTATGTGAGGGCGTGAGGAGATTACGGTGGCCCTAGTGGCTTCTTGGGGAGCATTGTGCCTCCACACCGCTTCAACGGAGACGTACTTCCTCTCAAAGGGAAGGAACTTCGGCAACACATCCTCGTCTCCACCGTCTACACTCTTGGTTTTCTCATGCCTTTGCTTGTGTAGCTTATTTGTTTCATATATCTTGCTTGCTTGTGTTCCTATTCGTGTTGCATCATATAGGTTGCTCATCTAGTTGCATATTTAGACAACCTACTTTGATGCAAAGTTTAAATTGCTAAAGAAAAGCTAAAAATTGTTAGTTGCCTATTCACCCCCCCCCCCCTTCTAGTCAACCATATCGATCATTTCAATTGGTATCAGAGCCTCGTATCTTTATTAGGGACTTTACCGTCCAAAGAGTATGGTTGATACCGTAGACGGTATGGAGGAACACTCCGGTGTGAATCCGATCTCGTCTACGGGAGATGGGGGAACTTCGGTATCTCGTGAGGAGTTCAATGTGGCCTTGGAGACATTGAAAACCTCCATGACGACCGAAGTTGAAAGCATGTTTACTAAATTTCTTTAGGGGCTTAAACTATCCACCGCACTGTTGAAAGTGGGTGATCCCGCCAACAAGGTGTCGGATTCTATCCCCGACAAGGGGGAAGCTAGTAGTGAAAAGGCTCCTTCTTCTAGTGGCAAGAATGGCACCGGCATCTTTGCCCATGTGGAACCACCACTTGTTTATGGTGGACCGGTTCCTTCCACTCATTTGAATCATGTCGGTCCTCCCCCTAAGATTGTGAAAAATGAGGATTTTGATTCTTGGGTTTACCGCTTTAAACGTCATTTAAATCATGTGAACACTAACCTTTGGAGAATCATTGAAGAAGGTTTCTATCCACATGATCCAAGCAACTTCACTCCTCGAGAAGCCACGGACAATCAATTCAATGAGAATGCTCTCTTCATCATTCAAGATGCAATTCCACCCGAAGACCTACCTCATCTTCGTCCCTTCGCCTTGGCCAAAGATGCATGGCATTGTGTCGTGTCTCTCTACCGGGGAAGCGCAAGCATTCAACGCTCCAACTATGAAGTGGTACAAGACGAGGCCGATGAGTTTGCAATGAAGGAAGATGAAGAACCTCGTGAGCTTTATCGGAGAGTAACCAAACTCGCGGTCTCACTACGAGATCACGGGAGCAAGCACACGGATGACAATTGGATCAAGCGCAAATTCCTCAAGGCAATGATGCCCTACCACAAGGCCATGTCCTCCGCCATTCGTCAAAGACCGGACTTCCACACTTTGACCTCAAGCAAAGTGTTGGATGAGTTTGTGGCCATGAACATTTTGGACAAGACCGCCGACAATGCGGTGCTCCGTTCTCAACGGGCAAAGAAGCCTAACCTTGCATTGAAGGCCAAGCTCACCATGGAAGAAGAAGAAGAGGAAGAAGAGGAGAGCAACCCCGAAGATACGAAGTATGCATATCATGAACACATGGCACTTGCTTCAAGGCAATTTTGGAGCAAGAAAAACTCAAGGCCCAATTTTAGCAAAAACAACTCGAGTGGAACAAGGGGCAAGCAACGTGTAAGGACTTGCTACAATTGTGGCAACGTGAGTCATTTCGTTGCGGAATGCCCGTATGATAAGAGGGAAGACAATGATGGCAAACTCATCCGAAAGGACAAGGCCAAGTCGTTCCCCAACAAGAACAACTTCACCAAGAAGACTCCTCCCAAGGCTTTGGTTGTGCAAGAAGAGTACAATGAGGATGATGATGATGATGAAGATGATGAGTCGGTTGCCATGGCCTCCGTTGCCATTGCAACAACGTCACGGGTGTCTCTCTTCGACTCACCCAACGAGAGCATCACCGCCAAGTGTCTCATGGCTAAAGCCACCAACAAGGTAACCTCCAACATCAAAACTACCATCATTAATCATCCTTCCCCAACGGATAGCATTAGTGAACTTGAGGGAGCTAATGTGGAGGCTAACGAGTTTGAGGCCTTTATGGGAAAACTCAAGGGAAAATCCAAGAAGCACTTTGTTGCTCTCTTGGAACAACTGGGTGAGGCCAAGGACATGATCGAGGCTCACGAAGACACCATTTCTAAGATGGAAGGGCATAGTCGTGACTATGCCGATGAGATTTCGGATCTTTTCAATGCTCTTGAGGAAGAGCGTGGTCTTCGTTTGGCTCTTGAGGAGTCACACAACGTTTATCATGCTAAGTTAAAGAAAGATTATGATCATGCCCTCATTGTTTCTCGTGTGCTAAATTCCGAGAAGGCCAAACTCGGGGTTGATCTTGCTAGACTCAAAGAGGAGTTTGATATACTTGACAAGGCCCACAAGGCCTTGAAGGGTATTCACGCTAGTCTCAAGGAGTCTCATGATCAACTCCAAGTGAAGCTAACTAAGGAGAAAGCAACTTTTCCTCATATGGTTTTAATTGATAATGCAAATGCTACTGACCCGTGTTGTGAGCATATACATCTTGTTGAGGAAAATGCAAAGTTGAAGGAGCAACTTGAGAGAGGTCTTGCAACTTGCATACAAGGCAAGAAGAACCTCAACGATCTCTTGATCAACCAAAAGGGAGGTGTGGCCAAGGAAGGGGTTGGGTACGTGCCCGACTCCAAGAACAACAAGAAGAATGACAAGACCAAACGACCTCCTCCCCTCATGCAAACCTTTGTGAGGGAGGGAGGGAGTGCCCCCGAGGAGAAGAAGAAGAACAATGTCAAGAAGGGCAATGCCATCCCTCTCAACAAATCCGGCGATTTTAACCCTTCTTATGTGTTATGCCGTGCTAGTGATGGGCATGTTTATGCCAAATTTGTTGGTTCTCTTCATGAATACATTGAATGGTCTATTTGGGTTCCAAAAACCCTTGTTACTAACATCAAAGGACCCATTACAAAATGGGTACCTAAAACCAAGCATTGATCTCTTGTAGGTGTTTGCTTCCGGTGGGGGATCATGGTTGCTCGATAGCGGAGCTACAAATCATATGACCGGGAGCAAGGACTTGGTGGTGGACGTGCACAAGGTTCCATCTATGCCCACCAATGTCGAGTGGGGTGACGCCTCATCTTCTAAGGTATTGGGACTTGGCAAGGTGGTCATCTCTCATGATTTCACGATCGAGAAGGTCATGCTTGTTGAGTCCCTTGCATATAATTTACTTTCCGTTCGTCAACTTGCTATCATGGGCATTGCCACTTTCTTTGATATCGATACCGTGGCCTTTGATGGGCATGTCGAGAATGGTCTATATGTGATTAACTTTTTGGAGCGACCCACTAAGACCGCGACATGCCTAATGGCTAAAGTTGATGTGGGATGGCTTTGGCATCGCCGTTTAGCCCATGTCAATATGAGATCTTTGCAAAGTCTCTTCAAGGGGGACCATGTCCGTGGACTAACGAATGTTAGTTTTGCTAAAGAGCGTGCTTGCAGTGCTTGTATTGAAGGAAAGCTACATGAGAAGGCTCACCCTCCCACGACTATCATTTATTCAAAGAGGCCTTTGGAGCTCCTTCACATGGATCTCTTTGGGCCTCCATCCTTTGATAGTCTTGGAGGTAGGAAGTATTGCTTGGTGATTGTGGATGACTACTCAAGGTACACGTGGGTGTATTTCTTCAAGAGGAAGAGCGAGATCCAACAAACCGTCATTGACTTTCCAAATGAAGCACAACGTCAACACAATGCAAAGATCTTTACAATAAGAAGTGACAACGGCACCGAGTTCAAGAACTACACCTTGGATGAGTTTCTTAGTGACGAGGGAATCAAGCATCAATATTCCGCACCCTACACCCCGCAACAAAACGGTGTTGTGGAGAGGAAGAACCGGACGTTGATGGATGCGGCAAGAACCATGATGGCGGAGTTCAAGTCTCCGTACAACTTTTGGGCCGAAGCCATCAACACCGCGTGTCATGCATCAAGTCGGCTCTACCTCCACAAGGGCTTGAACAAGACTCCATATGAGATACTCACCGGTAACAAGCCCAACCTCAAGTACTTTCGGGTATTCGGGTGTAAGTGTTTCATTCTCAAGAAAGGTGTTCGGTTGTCTAAATTTGAGGCTAGAGCTTATGAGGGCATATTTGTTGGTTATTCTACAAACTCTCATGCTTACCGTGTCCTCAATAAATCCACGGGACTTATTGAGGAGACGTGTAACATGGAGTTTGATGAGAATAACGGCTCCCAAGTGGAGCAAAGTGGCACTTGTGATGTAGGTGATGAAATTCCTGCTCAAGCCATAAGAAGAATGGGTGTTGGTTTCATCCTACCCATTGAGGAACCCCTTGTGGCCGAAGGAGAAGGACAATACTCCACTCAAGTGGAGCCATCACCAACCCAAGGCCCACACGCTTCCGAAGAACAAAGTGAAGGCCCTCAACCTCATGAACAAGACCAAGGGCAAGATCATACTCAAAACGGTGTTGACACACCAAGTGATGCCCAAGGTCAAGTTCTCTCCCCGAGCAAGTTCAAGATCAAGAACAAGTTCATGACGGCGCTCAAGATGATCAAGTAACCGCTCCTCAACTCACCACCGAGGAGGAATTAGAGCGTCGTGCTGCCAAGGTTGCTTCCAAGCTCTCCACCAAGGATCATCTCATGACGAATGTGCTTGGAAGCTTAAGAAAGGGGGTAAGCACTCGTAGACAATTAGCAAATTATTGTGAGCATCACGCGTTTGTCTCTTGTGTGGAACCCCACAAGGTCTATGAGGCGCTAGAAGATCCGGATTGGCTCAATGCCATGCACTAAGAACTCAACAACTTCGAGCGCAACAAAGTGTGGAGATTGGTGCCAAGGCCAACGGGGAACCACAATGTCATTGGAACCAAGTGGATATTCAAGAACAAGCAAGATGCCCATGGGATTATCATTCGCAACAAGGCTCGTTTGGTAGCACAAGGCTACTCCCAAGTCGAGGGTATCGACTACGGTGAAACCTTTGCTCCCTTTGCTCGTCTTGAATCCATTCGCATGTTGATTGCATATGCTTCTCATCATAACTTTAAGTTACATCAAATGGATGTGAAGAGTGCTTTTCTTAATGGTCCCATTAATGGATTGGTTTACGTCAAGCAACCCCCCAGGTTCGAGGATCCCTACTTTCCCGATCATGTGTATCAACTCGATAAGGCACTCTATGGCCTTAAGCAAGCCCCACGTGCGTGGTATGACCACCTTACCGAGTTGTTACAAGACTGTGGTTTTGAAGTTGGGCTAATCGACCCCACTCTTTTTACTAAGAAGGTCAAAGGGGAGTTGTTTGTGTGCCAATTATATGTTGATGATATTATCTTTGGTTCTCCTAACAAAGCTTTCAATGAGGAATTTGCCGCTCTCATGACCTCAAAGTTCGAGATGTCCTCCATGGGAGAGTTGAAGTTCTTTCTAGGGTTCGAAGTGAAGCAAAGAAGAGAAGGAACCTTCATCAATCAACCCAAATACACTCAAGACATGCTCAAGAGATTCAAGCTTAGTGATGTCAAGCCGGCTTCCACTCCAATGCCCACCAAGTGCCAACTTGACTCAGATCCCAATGGTAAAGTGGTGGATCAAAAGGTATATCGTTCCATGATTGGATCCTTGCTTTACCTTTGTGCATCTAGACCGGACATCATGTTGAGTGTGGGAATTTGTGCATGGTTTCAAGCCACACCTAAGTAAAGTCACTATGTGGCGGTCAAACGAATCTTTCGATATTTGGCTCATACCCCAAACTTTGGCTTATGGTACCCAAGAGGATCAAACTTCAAGCTTGTAGGGTACTCGGATTTCAATTGGGCGGGAGACAAAGTGGATAGGAAGTCCACTTCCGGAGGGTGCCAATTCCTTGGTTGCTCTTTGGTAAGTTGGTCTTCCAAAAAGCAAAGTTGTGTGTCTCTCTCGTCCACCGAAGCGGGGTATGTGGCGGCCGGTAGTTGTTGTGCACAACTCTTATGGATGAGGCAAACTTTAAAGGATTACGGTGTCACTTGTGACAAAGTGCCTCTTTGGTGTGACAATGAAAGTGCCATCAAGATCTCTCTCAACCCGGTACAACACTTCAAGACGAAGCATATTGAGATCCGGTATCACTTCATCCGGGATCACATTAGGCGAGGAGAGATCGAGCTCAACTACGTCAACACTCATGATAACCTTGTAGATATCTTCACGAAGCCCTTGGATGAAGCAAGATTTCGCGAGTTAAGGCATGAGCTAAATATCATCGATTCGAGCAATGTTGCTTGAACCCTTGCACACCCCACCATACTCAACGTGTTGTCCTATTTAGATGTAGGCATGGACATAGGGGGAGTGATGTTCTCTCAATGAACTCTCCCTCCCCCCATTATGCATAAATCAATCAAGTCTTTCACATTAGCCATATTTGATGGTACTTGTGCTTCAAAGACGAGTTTTCTTCATGGACCCAAGGATAATTCTTCGTGGTGCCATACCAATTGACTCAAACATAGGTGGCTACGGCCACCGCCCTCTCTTTTGGAGAGGTGGTGTCTCGTGGTTGGTTCGTTTGTCGTGTGCCTTTCTGGTTTTGTGTGTTGCATGGTCTTGTGGTGTCGTGTTGGCTCGGAGTGGTTTGTGCAAAGATCCAGTTTTTCACGCTCGAAACGTGCATCTTCTTGAGCCCACGGTACTACCGCGTCTGGGCGCGGTACTACCGCTTTGGGAGGCACGGTACTACCGCGCCACAGCATGGTACTACTGCTCTGGTGCGGTACTTCGGAAGTACCACGCCGTGCGGTACTACCGTGTCTGGGCACGGTACTACCGCGCCGTCAAGGGCGCGTGGGGGTTATGACTCGGGCAGGGGAGTTCCAACTCCCCATACCCATTCATTGTCTCTCTCTCCACGTCTCTCCCTCTCGAGAACGGCGTCGGAGGCCCTCGCCGGATCTCCGTCTCCGGCCACTCTCCTTGGATTCCGACCGGTGGGATCGTTCCCCACCACTTCCTCTTGCCATGGACCAAGGTTTTTCCCCAAATCCCTCTTTTTCTTGGCTGTTCTCTTGCTTCTAGGTTTTTGGGGAGAAACTTGTCGTTCTTGAGATTTTAGGCCAAATCTATGCAAGAGTAGGATGTAGGAGAGTCGTGATGCGTAGGAAACATACTTGATATGCTGTCTTGTGGTAGCTTTGTCCAACCGTAGTACCGCCGTGGTTTCGCGGGCTTTTTCAGATTTGAACCAGTTCAGATCTGACGCGATGCGGTACTACCGTACCCGATGTGCGGTACTACCGCTCTTGCGGTACTACCGTACCAAGCGGTACTACCGCTCTGCAGACGCAGTAATACCGCGCCGGCCGCGGCGCTAAGGTCATACTACCGCTCCTACACCCGGTACTACCGTGATCTTGCACGGTACTACCGCGTCTAAGCGCCGTACTACTATATTAGCTCCGCATCACTTGGCAGTACTACCGTAGGGATCAAATCTCTCTCTAGGCATTTATCATGTGTGCTTTCTGCTTGTTTCACTTGCGTTGTTGTGGTCTTTGCATTAACCTCTCTTGGCTGTTGCAGGTGTTTTTGCGTTCTGTGTCTCAGGTGGTGGCTCTCGCCGTTCCAATCCCAGTCATGACACTGGCTCCAAGCGTCTGCGCAACCCCCAAGACGAAGCCCCAGAGGGCTCCAATGCCCCCAAGCGCAATGTCCAGTCCACTGCCAGCAAGCAAAAGGAACGGGCTAAGGGCATGGACGAGATTTCAACCGCTGAGTATGTCGAGCGCCGGAAGATCAATCCCTATGTGAATCCTCGGGCTATCCTCAGAGGCACCGAGTTGTTCTGGACCAAGCAACAGGCTCTCATCTATCTGGATGTGATCAAGAACAAGCAGAATACCTTCATGGATGTCAAGTGGATAGACATGCATCACCTGCGGAAGGACAAGTTTCGTGACTATTTTGGAGAGGCTCTGGACTTGGTGGAGCAGTTTGCTATTGAGCCGGTGATCTCCTTTCACCTTGACTATGACCCTGAGCTCATCTGTTAGTTCTTTGCCTCAGTGTACTTTCATCCCGGAGATGAGCGGAGGATGACCTGGATGACCAATGGCCGTCAGATGTCTGCTACATGGAAAGAGTTCATGGATCTGCTGCACATTCCTGATGACGGGCTTCACACCCCCGTTGGCGTTCACCCCCATGCCAACTCTGAGTCTGCCAACAAGAACCAGCTTCAGCCCTTCCTTGTTGAGAAGGTACTCCCCAATGGCAAGTCATCTTGAGTGTTGAACTCCTTTTTGGATATCATGCACCGCATCTTCCGCAACACTCTATTCCCACGCATTGGCGACAAGGACAAGGTACATGCATATCTAGTGGACATGTTGCTCTTGTGTGCAGAGGCACGTTCTTCTCAGACTCAGCCACTTGATGTCTCACACATCATGTGGTGTGAGCTTCGGTTTGCGGTGTTCACTCGCAAGGTACCTATCTATGGACCGTACATGTTTCTGCTGCTCTCCACCACTTGGGAGAAGACGTATCCAGGTGATGAGTTCCTTGCTCCAGACTGGATTCGCCATGAGTCCATCAGCCTCCGTGTCAAGCCCAACTGGGCCAACACCACTACCCGTGCTGAGGCATCTTCTACTAGGAGGGTTGCTGGTGAGGGGGAGGCTGCTGCTGCTGAGACTATTGCTGAGGACCGTGCTTCTAGGTCCACCACTTCTTCCTCTGAGCCGCCATGGTCCAAGAAGCTGAAGGACAAGATGAAGACTCTCTTCTGCATGCAGGCGAAGGGACAGTACAGGGCTCACGTGACTGACAAGGAGAGTCGCTGCCGTGACAAGAAGGTGATGAGGCTCTTTGGAGAGGATGTGTCTGGCGGGTCTGAGGACGTCATCACTCCTGAGGCTGCCTGGATATCAAAGCAGGGCTACAAGTGGACCAGTTTAGAGGATGACCTCGAGGAGACTATCCCCACCATTGAGTCTGACGAGGAGCACGAGGAGCAGTGGGACGAATTCTCTGCCTGAGCCACCCCGTGTGTGTAGGTGTCCTCTTTGCCTTTTTGGCGTCTCGATGCCAAAGGGGGAGAGAGTGTAGGGATTTGCGTTGTGTCGTGCTTGGTGTGTTTGTTTGCTTTGTCGTTTGGACCTCGTTTGCCTCGTTTGCTTTTGTTTGGTTTGTGCCTTCGAGACCTATCCTCCATATGGTGTAAGACATATGCACTCTATCTATCTTAGTTATCTTATGTTTGTACTATCTTGTCTAGTGATAGATATGCCTTGTCTCTATAATATAGGGGGAGCTCTGTTCCAATTCATGCTCATCTAGGTGGCACACATTTAGGGGGAGCCCGTCTATATTATAGAGAGGAGGGGTTTGCATTTACTTAATAGTATTTTCCTTGTGCAAATCCCGTTTTGTCATCAATCCACCAAAAGGGGGAGATTGTAAGGACATATTTATCCCTAAGTGTTTTGGTGATTGATGACAACGCATTCGCGGACTAATCGTGTGCCATGAGTATTCCAGACACTTCTTTGCTAGGCACAAGACGATTGGGTGCCCCTCGAAGACTGATGAAGACGGCGTCTTTTCTATGTTTCTTTTTGGTGGATTTGAGTCGTAGGAAAGCCGTACTATTAAGAGGGGGTCCGCGTTGGAAAGGTTTGGGTGGAATCATCACGTACACGTCTCCTTTTATCCCCTTCCACTTCCTTGGAGCTTCCTCCGTTTTCCTGCCTCCTTTGACTGGCTGCTATTATGGTTGCGGTAGTACTGCTCCTGGATCAACGGTAGTACCGTAGGCGCCCACGGTAGTACCGTGCGGTGGCGCGGTAGTACCGCTGTGCCCATGGTAGTACCGCTCCCCAGGAGCCGCACTACCGCTGCCCACCAGGCTAGTGCCGCCCCCTTTGCGGTAGTAGGAGCGGATGCAATTTTTTACATCCGCACCTGCCGCGGTAGTACCGCTTTCGCCATGCGGTAGTACCGCGCTATGCGGTCAGGCAGTAGTACCGCCCCTCGGTAGTACTACTATGTCGGGTTTTTGCTACTTCCATTTATTTGCGGAAGTAGGCACGGAAGTTCCCCTTCCCCCTGGCTGGGACTTTTGCCCTGCGGTAGTACCGCATGGGGGGCGCGGTAGTACCACGCGTGCGGAAGTACCACCCCCAGCCTTGCGTCTGTTTCTGTGCTGGGGTCACGGTAGTACCGTGGGTCGGTACGGTTGTACCGCACTGCCTTGCGGTAGTACCGCTTGGTTGCAAGCAGTAGTACCGTGTGGCCTTGCGGTAGTACCGCTGGCCAGGCGCGGTAGTACCGCTGGCCGCGGGCTGGTTGGTGGGTAACGGTTGTATATTTTCCACACACTATATAAGGGGTCTCCTTCTTCCCCGTTGACTCACCTCTTCCACCATTAAAGCTCCATTGTTGCTCCAAGCTCCATTTTCGCCCGATCTTACTCCCTAGCCAACCAAACTTGTTGATTTGCTCGGGAGTGGTTGAGAAGGCCCCGATCTACACTTCCACCAAGAGATATTTGATTCCCCCCACTAATCCCTTGCGAATCTTGTTACTCTTGGGTGTTTGAGCATCCTAGACGGTTGAGGTCACCGCGAAGCCATAGTCCATTGTGGTGAAGCTTCGTGGTGTCGTTGGGAGCCTCCAATTGAGTTGTGGAGATTGCCCCAACCTCGTTTGTAAAGGTTCGGTCGCCGCCTCCATGGGCACCAATAGTGGAATCATGACATCTCGCATTGTGTGAGGGCGTGAGGAGATTACGGTGGCCCTAGTGGATTCTTGGGGAGCATTGTGCCTCCACACCGCTCCAACGGAGACATACTTCCTCACAAAGGGAAGGAACTTCGGCAACACATCCTCGTCTCCACCGTCTCCACTCTTGGTTTTCTCATGCCTTTACTTGTGTAGCTTATTTGTTTCATATATCTTGCTTGCTTGTGTTCCTATTCGTGTTGCATCATATAGGTTGCTCATCTAGTTGCATATCTAGACAACCTACTTTGATGCAAAGTTTAAATTGCTAAAGAAAAGCTAAAAATTGTTAGTTGCCTATTCACCCCCCCTCCCTCTAGTCAACCATATCGATCATTTCACCGGTTCAATCCAGAACCGGGATCCTTGGGGGCATTGGTCCCGGTTCGTGAGGCCAGGGGCCTGCCGGGCCCCGTGGGGGCATTGGTCCCGGTTCGTCATGCCCCTTTGGTCCCGGTTGGTGGGACGAACCGGGACCAATGGGCCTTGCTCCTGACCCACCACCATTGGTCGCGGTTGGTGGCTTGAACCGGGACCACAGGCTTCCCTTTAGTCCCGGTTCATGCCACGAACCGGGACCAATGAGGTGCCTATATATACCCCTCGCCCGAGAGCAGAGCACCCCAGTGCTCTGTTTTTCCCTGGCTGGCAAGGGGAGGGCTTTGTGGTGCTCTAGCTCACCTCCTATGTACATGAGGTGTTCAATGAAATGCCCAAGCCACACTAGTTAAGCTTTCTCCTCTCGAAGCTCGACCTCAAAGCTCCATTTTCCTCGAGATATGTCTAGGTTTAGCATCCCGTCACGTCCCACTCCCGTCTTCACCGCCGTTGATCGCCGGCACCACCGTGGTGAGCCTCTTGTTCTTATCTTCTTTCTGAAAGAAAAAAATCTTACTTTAGATAGATACTTGTCTAATTTTCTTACTTTTATTATTGCTTGTTATTATATAGTGCGATGGTTTTGGTATCCGCCCCCGTCGGCCCTCGTCCTGGCTATGATTCGGATGTGGTATATATTATCTTTTTATAACTACTTGGTTCATTTATTGTTTATGAAAATTATGTCGACCAACATGACATAGATTTTATTTATCTAGGAGGTAGTTGAACCGGAAATTCCAACCGACCCTATTGTCGAGAGGTTAAATTTAGTTGAAGAAGAAAACAATTACTTGAAGGAAAAAATAAAAAAATTGAGGAGGAGAAGATGATATTGGAGTTGCATGTTGCGGATGTCGTTGATGTCACAAGATCAAGATGGATGCAATGCGGTTGAAGATGAGAAAGATTAGAAAATATTCCATTCATACCGAGGCTTGGTATCATTATGTCGTTGGATCAATTGTTACCTTGGTTGCGATTATGATCGCATTTGTTTTCACATTGAAATGTTTTACATAGTTTCAATGTATGGTTTAATTAATTAGATGCTCTGGAGAGCTATATGTTGTTAGATGAGAACTATGAATGTACTTTGGTTTTAATGTGATGATTAACTTTTATTAATTTGGTCACTTAATTATCTATTCATGATGTTCTGTAATGGTTTTTGACACACTTAATTATATATAATGCACGTAGATGAACCGGCAATGGATGTACGGTGACAGACACACCTCCGAGTACATTAAGGGCGTGCATGATTTTCTCAAAGTGGCTGAGGCAAACAAACAGAATGGTTTTATGTGTTGTCCATGCCCTAAATGTGGGAATGCGAAGTCTTACTCTGACCGGAAAATCCTTCACACCCACCTGCTTTACAATGGTTTCATGTCACACTATAATGTTTGGACGAGGCACGGAGAAATAGGGGTTATGATGGAAGACGGTGAAGAAGAAGAGGACGATCACAACTATGTGCCCCCTGAATACGATGATGCTGCAACGGGGGAAGCTACTGAAGATCAAGAGGAACCAGACGATGTGCCCAATGATGCCGCAACGGGGGAAGCTGCTGAAGATCATGAGGAACCAGACGATGTGCCCAATGATGATGATCTCCGCCGGGTCATTGTCGATGCAAGGACGCAATGCGAAAGTCAAAAGGAGAAGCTGAAGTTCGATCACATGTTAGAGGATCACAAAAAAGGGTTGTACCCCAATTGCGAAGATGGCAACACAAAGCTCGGTACCATACTGGAATTGCTGCAGTGAAAGGCTGAGAATGCTGTGCCTGACAAAGGATTTGAGAAGCTACTGAAAATATTGAAGAAGAAGCTTCCAAAGGATAACGAATTGCCCGACAGTACATATGCAGCAAAGAAGGTCGTATGCCCTCTAGGATTGGAGGTGCAGAAGATACATGCATGCCCTAATGACTGCATCCTCTACCGCGGTGCGTACAAGGATCTGAACGCATGCCCGGTATGCGGTGCATTGCGGTATAAGATCAGATGAGATGGCCCTGGTGATGTTGACGGCGAGCCCCCCAGGAAGAGGGTTCCTGCGAAGGTGATTTGGTATGCTCCTATAATACCGCGGTTGAAACGTATGTTCAGAAACGAAGAGCATGCCAAGTTGATGCGATGGCACAGTGAGGACCGTAAGAAAGACGAGAAGTTGAGAGCACCCGCTGACGGGTCACAGTGGAGAAAAATCGAGAGAAAGTACTGGCCTGAGTTTGCAAGTGACCCAAGGAACGTATGGTTTGGTTTAAGCGCGGATGGCATTAATCCTTTCGGGGAGCAGAGCAGCAATCACAACACCTGGCTCGTTACTCTATGCATGTATAACCTTCCTCCTTTGATGTGCATGAAGCAGAAGTTCATTATGATGCCAATTCTCATCCAAGGACCTAAGCAACCCGGCAACGACATTGATGTGTTCCTATGGCCATTAGTTGAAGAAATTTTACAGTTGTGGAATGGAAACGGTGTACGTACGTGGGATGAGCACAAACAGGAGGAATTTAACCTACACGCGTTGCTGTTTGTAACCATCAACGATTGGCCCGCTCTCAATAACCTTTCAGGATAGACAAACAAGGGATACCACGCATGCATGCACTATTTAGAAGAAACTGAAAGTATATACCTAGATAAATGCAGGAAGAATGTGTACCTGGGCCATCGTCGATTTTTTCCGACCAACCATCAATGTCGAAAGAAAGGCAAGCATTTCAAAGGTGAGGCAGATCACCGGAAGAAGCTCGCCATGCATACCGGTGATCACGTACTTGCTATGGTCAATGATTTACACGTAATCTTTGGAAAGGGTCCCGACGCACTAGCTGTTCTGAATGACGCTGAGGGACACACACCCATGTGGAAGAAGAAATCTATATTTTGGGACCTACCCTACTAGAAAGACCTAGAGGTCCGCTCTTCAATCGACGTGATGCACGTGACGAATAACCTTTGCGTGAACCTGCTAGGCTTCTTGGGCGTGTATGGGAAGACAAAAGATACACCTGAGACACGGGAGGACCTGCAATGTTTGCACGAAAAAGACGGCATGCCTCCGAAGCAGTATAAAGGTCCTGCCAGCTACGCTCTTATGAAAGAAGAGAAAGAAATCTTCTTTGAATTCCTGCTTAGTATGAAGGTCACGACTGCTTCTCGTCAAATATAAATGGAATAATAAATATGCTAGAGAAAAAGTTCCAGAACCTAAAGTCTCATGACTGCCACATGATTATGACACAATTGCTTCCGGTTGCATTGAGGGGGCTTCTACCGGAAAACGTCCGATTAGCCATTGTGAAGCTATGTGCATTTCTCAATGCAATCTCTCAGAAGGTGATCGATCCAGAAATTGTACCAAGGCTAAGTAGTGATGTAGCACAATGTCTTGTCAGTTTCGAGCTGGTGTTCCCACCATCCTTCTTCAATATCATGACGCGCGTCCTTGTTCATCTAGTCAATGAGATTGTCATTATGGGGCCCGTATTTCTACACAATATGTTCCCCTTTGAGAGGTTCATGGGAGTCCTAAAGAAATATGTCCATAACCATGCTAGGCCAGAAGGAAGCATCTCCATGGGCCATCAAATAGAGGATGTCATTGGGTTTTGTGTTGACTTCATTCCTGGCCTTAAGAAAATAGGTCTCTCTAAATCGCGGTATGAGGGGAGACTGACTGGAAAAGGCACGCTGGGAGGGGCCTCAATAATATGCAGGGACGGATATTCTTGGTCTCAAGCACACTACATAGTTCTACAAAACTCTACCTTGGTGACCCCGTATGTCGATGAACACAAGAACAGTCTGCGCTCCAAACACCCGGAGCAGTGCAACGACTGGATTACATGTGAACACATCAGGACTTTCAGCAGTTGGTTGGAAACACATCTCAGAGGTGACAACACTGTTTGTGATGAGATGTACTTGTTATCCAGGGGACCATCTTTGACTGTATTGACTTACAAAGGATACAAGATAAATGGGAATACATTTTACACGATCGCCCAAGATCAAAAGAGCACCAACCAAAACAGCGGTGTCCGCTTTGATGCAGCAACCGAGAGGGGAAAGGACACATATTATAGTTACATAGTGGACATATGGGAACTTGACTACGGACATGATTTTAAGGTCCCTTTGTTTAAGTGCAAATGGGTCAATTTGTCAGGAGGCGGGGTACAGGTAGACCCACAGTACGGAATGACAACAGTGGATCTCAACAATCTTGCTTATGCAGACGAACGGTTCGTCCTAGCCAATGATGTGGCACAAGTTATCAACGTGAAGGACATGTCTACCAAACCGAGAAAAAGAAAAGATAAGGAAGCGAATACATGATACGATGAGCCAAAGCGCCACATAGTTCTTTCAGGAAAAAGGGACATCGTGGGAGTGGAGGGCAAGACAGACATGTCTGGAGATTATGAAAAGTTCCATGAAATTCCTCCCTTCAAAGTCAAGGCTGATCCAAGCATCCTGATAAACGATGAAGATTATCCATGGTTACGGCGCAATAAGCAAATGACACAAGCGAAGAAAAAGTGAAGACTTTCTCTCGCAACTATTATGATGATACCATGCCAACTTTGTAACAGACGAGTATGATACCATTGTCTGTTTTGTACATGCACATGCTATGTGGGTGAAATTATCATACCATGCCAACTTTCAAATTTTTCAGAGTTTATTTGAAATGCTTTAATGTCTTATGGTTCAGCCCTCGTAATACCATTATTCAAATTTTAACTATTCAAATTTGAAAACTAATGGCACTAACAGAAAGTTTATAATTTTTTCTAAAACTAATGGCACTAACAGAAAGTTTATAATTTTTCTGACCTAAAAGCAAAAAAGAATTAAAAAATAAAGCAAAAAACAAAAGAAAATAAATAATGCAAAAAACAAAAAAAAACTAGAAAAAACTATTTTTATAGTAAAGTTAATCACAAACT
Organism: Triticum dicoccoides; assembly: GCF_002162155.2. Taxonomy (NCBI): domain Eukaryota; kingdom Viridiplantae; phylum Streptophyta; class Magnoliopsida; order Poales; family Poaceae; genus Triticum; species Triticum dicoccoides. The sequence continues at coordinate 620,365,684 of NC_041384.1, read as the reverse complement.
TGTGAATTC
>NC_041384.1:620359669-620365444 GCF_002162155.2 Triticum dicoccoides | reverse complement strand
CTAACCTAAAACCAAAAAAGAATTAAAAATTAAAGCAAAAAACAAAAGAAAATAAATAATGCAAAAAACAAAACAAAAACTGGGAAAAAACTATTTTTATAGTAAAGTTAATCACAAACTTGTGATTCACACAAATTTCAAAGAATTCAAATTTTAACTATTCAAATTTGAAAACTAATGGCACTAACAGAAAGTTTATAATTTTTCTGACCTAAAAGCAATAAGAATTAAAAAATAAAGCAAGAAACAAAAGAAAATAAATAATGCAAAAAACAAAACAAAAAAACTAAAAAAAATAAAAATAGCAACATTAAGTATTTTGTTGTAAGTAGAAACAAAATAAAATAAATAAAGCAACAAAGAAAACAAAAAAAGTGCCACCTACTGGGCCCCCACGGCGTGAATATGACTAGAAACCCTACCATGGGCCAGGATTCAGGCCCGCAGGAGGCCCAGTAGGCCCACAGGCAGATAAAGTGACTTTAGGCCCGTAAGCCTGCATTTCAGAAGAGCTCGAAGTGGTCAGCGCAGCAGCGCTTATAAACCACTGTCGAAGCCTCTCGGCTAGCGAGGTGAGACTAAACATCCCACCGCACCGCGCCAGTTCCAGCACAAGGCATTTGGTCCCGGTTGGTGCCACCAACCGGGACTAAAGGGGTGCATTGGTACCGGTTCGTGGCATCAACCGGGACCAATGCCACCCTTTAGTCCCGGTTGGTGCTACCAACCGGGACCAAAGGCCGCCGCTTCCCGCCCTTTGGGCTGCTGAAAAGAGGCCTTTGGTCCCGGTTGGTGCCACCAACTGGGACTAAAGGGTGGCATTGGTCCCGGTTGGTTCCACGAACCGGGACCAATGCTCTCAGTATATAAGAAAGAACTTGGCGTTTTTCAGACATCATCTGCATCAGTTCGCCCGATGACGCCGCCAGGCTGCCCGATCGAGCTTGCCCCGTCACCGCCCTCTGCTGCCTCATCGACGCCGTCGTCGCCGTGCCCCGAGCACGCCGCCGGCGGCCCGCCCGGACCACTCCGTGCGCCCCTGCGCCGACCACGTTGTCATTGCCCTAGCTGCCCCGCGCCGCCGTCGCCTCTGCCTCGCGCGCCCTGCCTACCACACGCCGCCGTCGCCCTGCCCCGACCACGACGTCGTCGCCTCTGCCTCGCCCTGCCCCGACCACGCCGTGACTCATCCATTTGGTCAGGGCCGGCACCGCCCCCCTCTTCCTCCCTGTTTTTTTTTGCATGTGTATAGATGTTTTTTTCCTGATTGTATGTATATGTATGAGTATATGTATGTGTGTATATCTGTTTATATGTCCTTTTTTAGATTTTCTATTTTTTTGCATTTTTATAAAAATGTATATATGTATGTATATATGTTCTCTATGTGTATATATATATGTTCATGTATATATGCAAAAGATAGATTTTTAGAAAAAATAGGATTTTTTCTGTTCATATAATTTGTTGGTGATATTATTTATTGTAAATATGCAAATGTTTGTATATTCATATGAACAATGAATTAGGCAAAACCTTATTTTAAAAGAATGAGAGGAAAAAGGAAGCAATACTACTTTTATTTTTGAACATTATTTTTAAAAAAGGAAGCAATACTACTTCATGTATTTTTAAGAAGGACGAAGAAGAAAAAGAATGAGAGGAAAAAGGAAATAAGAAGAGGAAGAAAGGAGAAGAAGAGGAGAGGAAGAAGAGGAGAAATAAATAAGAAAAGGAAAAAAGAAGAAAAAAAGAAGAGAAGAAGAAAGGAATAGAGGAGAAGAAGAAAAAAATAGAATATATTCTATTTTTTTCTTCTTCTCCTCTTTTTTCTTCTTCTCCTCTTTTTTCTTCTTCTCCTCTTTTTTCTTCTTCTTTTTTTCTTCAATCTTCTCCTCTATTCCTTTCTTCTTCTCCTCTTTTTATTTCTTCTTCGTCTTCTTATTTTTTATCGGATATGTCATTGTCGATATACCCCGTGTCCCAATAACTTCAACATGAGGGGGGTTCGACCTACCCCCTCCCCAATAATATTATTTTCCCATGTATGTATGCAAAAGTTACATTTTTAGAAATGTTTTATATATCTAGCTAGGAAAGGAAGAAGAAGAAAAAGAATGAGAGGAAAAAGGAAAATAGGAAGAGGTAGAAAGGAGAAGAAGAAAAAGAATGAGAGAAAAAAGGAAAATAAGAAGAGGAAGAAAGGAGGAGAAGAGGAGAGGAAGAAGAGGAGAAATAAATAAGAAGAAAAAAAGAAGAAAAAGAAGAGGAGAAGAAGAAAGAAATAGAGGAGAAGAAGAGAAAATAGAATGAAGAAGAAAAAATAGAATATTATATTTTCTCTTCTTCTCCTCTATTTCTTTATTCTATTTTCTCTTCTTCTCCTCTATTTCTTTCTTCTTTTCCTCTTTTTTTATTCTTTTTTTTCTTCAATCTTCTCCTCTATTAATATCTTCTTCTCCTCTTTTTATGTATTCTTCGTCTTCTTATTTTTTTTATCGGATATGTTGTTGTCGATATACCCCGTGTCCCGATAACTTCAACACGAGGGGGGGGTCGACCTACCCCCTCCCCGATAATATTTTTTTCCCATGTATGTATGCAAAAGTTACATTTTTAGAAAAGTTTTATATATCTAGCTAGGAAAGGAAGAAGAAGAAAAAGAAGGAGAGGAAAAAGGGAAATAAGAAGAGGAAGAAAGGAGAAGAAGAGGAGAAATAAATAAGAAGAAGAAAAAGAAGAAAAAGAAGAGGAGAAGAAGAAAGGAATAGAGGAGAAGAAGAAAGAAATAGAGGATTTCTTCTTCTCCTCTTTTTTTCTTCCTTTTTTTCTTCAATCTTCTCCTCTATTAATATCTTCTTCTCCTCTTTTTATTTCTTCTTCGTCTTCTAATTTTTTATCGGATATGTCGTTGTCGATATACCCCGTGTCCCGATAACTTCAAAACAAGGGGGGGTTCGACCTACCCCCTCCCCGATAACATTATTTTCCCATGTATGTATGTCGTCGTTGTCGATATAACCCCCTCCCGGATAACTTCGACCGTGATAACTTATACCACGGGAGCACCCCCGGCCCTCTCGCTCGACCAAAACTCTCGAGGACACCCAAACCCTAGAAAAAACGATGTCGGTCTCCTACCCCCTCCCGCCGCGCCCCTATCCTTGAAGCGTTGTCGAGGCCACCCCAAACCGGAATAAGCTAGGTCTACATTTGCCACTAATATATCCACATGCTGTCATGTTTGTGTAATAATTGCCATGTTGTAATATTTGCAGAAACAATGGAGTTCGGATGAGACGAGGAACAAGAACAGGTGTTGGGGGACATAATCTTAGCCGGAGGTGATGTCATGTCGTATCTTAACGGCAATGATGGTCTGGAAGCAGAACAGGGTGAAGAAGAAGCAGGCTACGGTGATCGAATAATGGAGGAGGAAAGACATGATTATGATGGCTCCGGTGACCCAATGCTGGTGCAAGACGGAGCCCGTGGTGATGGCTCCGATGACCGAACAGAGTCGGGCCAGGTAAATATATTAGTTAAGCCTGTGATGACTAGCTAATGGATGCATTCATTGTTTTGATATGTACACATATCAATTAACTCTCGTCTAATTCTTCTTTTTTCTAGCCCTCCGGATCGAGCACAACTTTGGTAAAGAGACGAGGCCCGAAGAAAAAGTTGTGCTCGGATGAAAGGTTTGAGATCATAGAAATCGCGCGTGATGGCATGTCGATTGAACCCATCCGGACAAAGGAAGCATTTGCTACTCAGTGCGGGGTTCTTGTTAGGGACAAGATCCCGATCAGCATCCAGCAATGGTGTAAGCCTAAGGACGAAGACCCTAAGGTGTCTTATATCAATGATATGCAGAAAGATGATCTTTGGACTGAGCTGAAGGCAAATTTCACCCTACCGCCAGAGGAGGATCCGGAGAAGCCAGTTAAAGAGCAATTAATCAAGTCTCATGCTCTTAAGAAGATGGCAGACCTATTCAGGAGGTGGAAGAATGAGCTGAAAATGTTTGTCGGCAAAGAAGAGACACCAGAATTCATCGGCAAATATGAGAAGATCGGAGATCACTGGCCCGCATTTGTGGCCTACAAGACATCGGAAAAGAGTAAGAAGATGTCGGCGACAAACAAGAAAAATGCTACAAAGAAGAAGCTCAACCATCGCACTGGGTCAGGTGGCTACCTCAAAGCCCGGCCTAAGTGGGCCAAGGCTGAGAATGATCTGCTTGATAAAGGGATCGAACCAGAGACAATGAACTGGCTAGACCGTTGCCGGACTTGGTTCTTTGGGGCTGGCGGAACCTTGGACTATTTATCAGGGAAATGCGTTTGGACGGACGAGCAAATGAACATACCAGTCAAGAAGCTAAAGCACTATATCGATGCAGCGCAACAAGGAGCGTTCGTTCCAGACAGAGAGAACGATGAGCTCACAATGGCCCTCGGGAATCCTGAGCACCCTGGATGGACACGAGGCACGCCAGGCTCCGTTCCGTGGAATGCTGGTTTTCCGGACACAGGCGGTTACAAATGCCAGGAGCGGAGGAAAAAAGTGGAGCATGCCCAAATTCAGGCGCTGCACGCAAGGGTACAAGCGATAGAGGAACGAGAAGCAAATGGCAGCAAGCGACCTGCCGAAGCTTCCCCCGAAGCTACCTCGCCTACCGGTGAAGGGGAGACTCGGCTGGGTTCTGCTATGAAGACTCCATGCCTATGGCGGAAGGAGCTCATCAACCTTTCAAACTGGACGCCTCCGCCTCCTCCTCCTCCCCCGGCGAGTTAGGGCACTCCGCCTCCTCCACCGCCTCCTCCTCCGGTGAGTGACGATCAGGGCACTCGGCCTCCTTCTCCGACTGCGCCGGCGCGCCCAAGCAGCCAGTCTCCACCTTCTCCGCCTCGTTAGTAAGGGCGGAAGAGACCCCCCGCCGCTCCGGCTGCTCCGGCGCGTCGTAGTCCTTCTCCTCCGCCTCGTAAGCAAGGAAACAAGACAGCCACAGCCGCTCCGTCTGCTCTGCCGGCGTCTAGCAGTACAGCCAGAGGTGGGAGGCAATACAGATTCAGTCCTTCTCTGAAGACTCACGAGAAGTTACCATATGAGAGGACCCCGTAGGAGAATGCTAAGATCGTGCGAGCCGAAGTGAGGAACTTCTTTGAAGGGGTGAAAGCAAAGAAACATCCACCTCCAGAGGAGAAGGTAGATCCGGTGAAAGCGAAGCGCATCTGGCTGCCCTGAAAAACCCAGCAAAGTCTCCGCCGAAAGGCAACTATGACCGCATTATTGTAAAGTCATTTCGAAGCGGAGCGGTCGGGAAGTACTATCAGTTTATACGTCTCCGTCGTATCTATAATTTTTGATTGTTCCATGCCAATATTATTCAACTTTCATATACTTTTTGGCAACTTTTCATATTATTTTTGGGACTAACATATTGATCCAGTGCCCAGTGCCAGGTCCTGTCTGTTGCATGTTTTTGGTTTCGCAGAATATCCATATCAAACGGAGTCCAAACGGGATAAAAACGGACGGAGCTTATTTTTGGAAAATATGGAAAATTCGGAAGGAAAATCAACGCGAACCAGTGCCCGAGGTGGTCACGAGGCAGGGGGCGCCCCCCCTTAGGGTGCGCCCCCTACCCTCGTGAGCCCACCGTAAGGCAGTTGACGCTCTTCTTTTGCCGCAAGAAAGCTAATATTCGAAAAAAAATCACGGCGAAGCTTTCAGGCCAATCGGAGTTACGGATCTCCATATATATATACA
>NC_041384.1:620340439-620359472 GCF_002162155.2 Triticum dicoccoides | reverse complement strand
AGAGCCAGAACAGAACGCAGAAACAAAGAGAGACAGAGAGACAGATCCAATCTCGGAGGGGCTCTCGCCCCTCCCTTGCCATGGAGGCCATGGACCAGAGGGGAAACTCTTCTCCCATCTAGGTAGGAGGTCAAGGAAGAAGAAGAAGGAGGGGGGCTCTCTCCCCCTCGCTTCCAGTGGCACCGGAGTGCCACTGGGGGCCATCATCATCACCGCGATCTACACCAACACCTCCGCCATCTTCACCAACATCTCCATCACCTTCCCCCCTCTATCTACAGCGGTCCACTCTCCCGCAACCCGCTGTACCCTCTACTTGAACATGGTGCTTTATGCTTCATATTATTATCCAATGATGTGTTGCCATCCTATGATGTCTGAGTAGATTTTCGTTGTCCTATCGGTGGTTGATGAATTGCTATGATTGATTTAATTTTCTTGTGGTTATGTTGCTGTCCTTTGGTGCCCATCATATGATTGCGCGCGTGGATCACACCCTAGGGTTAGTTGTATGTTGATAGTACTATGTATTGAAGGGCAAGAGTGACAGAAGCTTCAACCTAGCATAGAAATTGATGCATACAGGATTGAAGGGGGACCAATATACCTTAATGCTATGGTTGGTTTTTACCTTAATGAACATTAGTAGTTGCGGATGCTTGCTAATAGTTCCAATCATAAGTGCATAGAATTCCAAGTCAGGGATGACATGCTAGCAGTGGCCTCTCCCACATAATACTTGCTATCGGTCTAGTAAAGTAGTCAATTGCTTAGGGGCAATTTCGCAACTCCTACCACCACTCTTTCCACACTCGCTATATTTACTTTATTGTTTATTTATCTAAACAGCCCCTACTTTTTATTTACGTAATCTTTATTATCTTGCAAATCTATCCAACAACACCTACAAAGTACTTCTAGTTTCATACTTGTTCTAGGTAAAGCGAACGTCAAGCGTGCGTAGAGTTGTATCGGTGGTCGATAGAACTTGAGGGAATATTTGTTCTACCTTTAGCTCCTCGTTCGGTTCAACGCTCTTACTTATCGAAAACTGTTGCGATGCCCTATACTTGTGGGTTATCAAGACCTTTTTCTAGCGCCGTTGCCGGGGAGCAATAGCTTGGGGTGAATATTCTCGTGTGTGCTTGTTTGCTTTATCACTAAGTAATTTTTATTTGTTGTTCTTAGTTGTTTTATATCTTTAGTTATGGGTTGGAAATGCAAAATGCCAAAAAAATTAGTTGTACCTACTAAACCAATGGTTGAAGAACCACTCAAAATCTATCACACCGTTGAAGCTTATTACTTAGATCATCTTCGATCCCTTTGTGCTCGTGTTGAAACCCCAACTAGCTTAGTTGAGGGCAAATCTTTAGATGAGCATGCTTGTTTTGTGCGACACCGAATATCTGAAAAAGGGAAAACTTTACTGGATCAAATTCATCGTTTGCAATGCTATGCTTGGAATTTATGTGAAATATATGATTATACTTGTTGTTCTGAAGACCCTAAGAAACACCTTCCCCACTAATGTTTGTTTAGTGATAATGGAATCGTATCCTCTTATGCTAAGGGTGTTTATAGTTACTATGATATTCAACAAATTGAAGAATTTGTTGCTTTTAAGGGTGCTTACGAAATTGCTTATTTGATTGAAAAGTATGATGCTACTCTTTACAAATCTGAAAATTTTGCCATACTTAAATATTGCTATGTTAATTATGCTTCTAATGCCTATGTTAAACCATATGTTGAGAAATACTCTGCTGTCCAAGAAGAGACTAATATTTTGTAGGAGTCTATGGAAGAAGAAATTGATGAAACTGTGAGCCCATTGGATGAAAAAGATGAGGAGGAGAGCGAAGAACAAAAGGAGGAGGAGCGGATTTGCTACCCGTGCCCACCTTCTAATGAGAGTAACTCTTCAACTCATACATTGTTTAATTTCCCTTCGAGCTTACCGAAGGATGATTGCTATGATGACTACTATGATCCCGTTGATTCTCTTGAAATATCCCTTTTTGATGATGCTTGCTATGCTTGTGGCCAAGATGCCAATATCAATTATGCTTATGGAGATGAACTTGCTATAGTTCCTTATGTTAAACATGAAATTGTTGCTATTGCACCCACGCATGATAGTCCTATTATCTTTTTTAATTCTCCCAACTACACTATATCGGAGAAGTTTGCTCTTATTAAAGAATATATTGATGGGTTGCCTTTTACCGTTGCACATGATGATTTTGATAGATATAATATGCATGTGCTTGCTGCTCCTACTTGCAATTATTATGATAGAGGAACTATATCTCCACATCTCTATGTTTCCAACATGGTAAAATTGCAAGAAACTGTTTATACTATGCATTGGCCTTTACTGTGTGTGCATGAATTGTTCTTTTATGACATGCCGATGCATAGGAAGAGAGTTAGACTTCGTAATTACATGATATATGTTACCTTGTGCTCACCACTAAATTACAAATCATTGTTAATTAAAATTGCCTTCGATATACCTTGGGATCCGGGTGGATTCACTACTTGAGCACTATATGCCTAGCTTAATGGCTTTAAAGAAAGCGCTGCCAGGGAGACAACCCGGAAGTTTTAGAGAGTCATTTATTTCTGTTGAGTGCTTTTATATAGTTTAAAAACAACGAAAATAAAGAGGGAAACCCAAAAAAAATTCAAAAAAGAAAGCGAAAGTGAGAAAGACAAGCATTGTTGAAGTGGGAGCTAGCCTTGAACTTTGTTCATGCTCACGACAACTTTGTGAATCTTGATTACAGAAACTTTTCAACAAAAATAATTATCCCCTTGTACAATTCCATTTTATTATAAAAATAATGTGCCAAGGTTTGCCTTTAGGATGTTTACATTTGCTTGATGGTTTGTACGGTGCAGGACAGAAACTTTGGCTGTAGTGCGAGATTTTACATTTTTAGCTGGAATGTAAAATGGTTCTGATTCTTTTTGCACTGCCTTCCTATACAAATTTTTTATTTTTCCTAGTTTTGGTAGAATTTTTCAAGTATCATAAGTATGGTGAATGTTCGGATTATTACAGACTGTTCTGTTTTAGACAGATTCTGTTTTTGATGCATAGTTTGCTTGTTTTGATGAAACTATCAATTTATATGAGTGGATTAAGCCATGAAAAAGTTATATTACAGTAGACACAATGCAAAAACAAAATATGAATTGGTTTGCAACAGTACTTAGAGTAGTGATTTGCTTTATTATACTAACGGATCTTACCGATTTTTCTGTTGAAGTTTTGTGTGGACGAAGTGTTCGATGATTGAGAAAGTCTCGATGTGAGAAGAAGGAAGAGAGGCAAGAGATCAAGCTTGGGGATGCCTGAGGCACCCCAAGTAAATATTCGAGGAGACTCAAGCGTCTAAGCTTGGGGATGCTGGGGAGGCATCCCCTCTTTCTTCAACAAATATCGATATGTTTTCGGATTCGTTTCGTTCATGCGATATGTGCAAGTCTTGGAGGGTCTTTTGCATCTAGGTTTTTATTTTTTTATGCACCATGATGGTATGAGATAGTCCTTGGTTGATTTATAGAATGCTCATTGCAGTTCACTTATATCTTTTGAGTATGGCTTTATAGAATGCTTCATGTGCTTCACTTATATCATTTGAAGTTCGGATTGCCTGTTTCTCTTCACTTAGACAACCGCCATTTGTAGAATGCTCTTTTGCTTCACTTATATTTGTTAGAGCGTGGGCATATCTTTTGTAGAAAGAATTAAACTCTCTTGCTTCACTTATATCTGTTTAGAGAGATGACAGGAATTGGTCATTCACATGGTTAGTCATAAAATCCTACATAAAACTTGTAGATCACTGAATATGATATGTTTGATTCCTTGCAATAGTTTTGCGATATAAATATGGTGATATTAGAGTCATGCTAGTGGGTAGTTGTGGATTGTAGAAATACTTGTGTTGAGGTTTGTGATTCCCGTAGCATGCACGTATGGTGAACCGTTATGTAATGATGAAGTCGGAGCATGAGGTATTTATTGATTGTCTTCCTTATGAGTGGCGGTCGGGGACGAGCGCTGGTCTTTGCCTACCAATCTATCCCCCTAGGAGCATGCGCGTAGTACTTTGTTTCAATAACTAATAGATTTTTGCAATAAGTATGTGAGTTCTTTATGACTAATGTTGAGTCCATGGATTATACGCACTCTCACCCTTCCATCATTGCTAGCCTCTCTAGTACCGCGCAACTTTCGCTGATACCATAAACCCACCATATACCTTCCTCAAAACAGCCACCATACCTACCTATTATGGCATTTCCATAGCCATTCTGAGATATATTGCCATGCAACTTCCATCATCATCATATACATGACTTGAGCATTTATTGTCATATTGCTTTGCATGATCGTAAGATAGCTAGCATGATGTTTTCATGGCTTGTCCATTTTTTTATGTCATTGCTACGCTAGATCATTGCGCATCCCGGTACACCGCTGGAGGCATTCATATAGAGTCATATCTTTGTTCTATATATCGAGTTGTAATATTGAGTTGTAAGTAAATAAAAGTGTGATGATCATCATTATTAGAGCATTGCCCCAGTGAGGAAAGGATGATGGAGACTATGATTCCCCCATAGAGTCAGGATGAGACTCCGGACTTCACAAAAAAAAAAAGAGGCCAAAGAAGCCCACCAAAAAAATAAAAAAAAGGAAAATAAAAAAATGAGAGAAAAAGAGAGAAGGGGCAATGTTACTATCCTTTTACCACACTTGTGCTTCAGAGTAGCACCATGTTCTTCATAGAGAGAGTATCATATGCTTTCACTTTCATATACTAGTGGGAATTTTCATTATAGAACTTGGCTTGTATATTCCAATGATGGGCTTCCTCAAACGCCCGAGGTCTTCATGAGCAAGCAAGTTGGATGCACACCCACATAGTTTTCAGTTTGAGCTTTCATACACTTATAGCTCTTAGTGAATCCGTTGCATGGCAATCCCTACTCCTCACATTGATATCTATTAATGGGCATCTCCATAGCCTGTTGATATGCCTAGTTGATGTGAGCCTTTCTCCTTTTTTGTCTTCTCCACATAACCCCCACCATCATATTCTATTCCACCTAAAGTGCTATGTCCATGGCTCACGCTCATGTATTGCGTGAAACTTGAAAAGGTTTGAGAACGTCAAAAGTATGAAACAATTGCTTGGCTTGTCATCGGGGTTGTGCATGATGTAAATATTTTGTGTGGTGAAGATGGAGCATAGCCAGACTATATGATTTTGTAGGGATGAGCTTTCTTTGGCTATGTTATTTCAATAAGACATAATTGCTTGGTTGGTATGCTTGAAATATTATTGTCTTTATGTCAAAAGATAGATTATTGCTTTGACTCACTCGTGTCTTAATATTCATGCCATGATTAGACATATGATCAAGATTATGCTAGGTAGCATTCCACATCAAAAATTATTATTTTTATCATTTACCTACTCGAGGACGAGCAGGAATTAAGCTTGGGGATGCTGATACGTCTCCGTCGTATCTATAATTTTTGATTGTTCCATGCCAATATTATTCAACTTTCATATACTTTTTGGCAACTTTTTATATTATTTTTGGGACTAACATATTGATCTAGTGCCCAGTGCCAGTTCCTGTCTGTTGCATGTTTTTGGTTTCGCAGAATATCCATATCAAACAGAGTCCAAACGGGATAAAAATGGACGGAGCTTATTTTTGGAAAATATGGAAAATTCAGAAGGAAAATCAATGCGAACCAGTGCCCGAGATGGTCACGAGGCAGGGCCCCCCTAGGGCGCGCCCCTACCCTTGTGAGCCCACCGTAAAGCAGTTGACGCTCTTATTTTGCCACAAGAAAGCTAATATTCAGGAAAAAAATCACGGCGAAGGTTTCAGGCCAATCGGAGTTACGGATCTCCATATATATACGAAACGGTGAAACATAGTCAGAACAGAACACAGAAACAGAGAGTGACAGAGAGATAGATCCAATCTCGGAGGGGCTCTCGCCCCTCCCTTGCCATGGAGGCCATGGACCAGAGGGGAAACCGTTCTCCCATCTAGGGAGGAGGTCAAGGAAGAAGAAGAAGGAGGGGGGCTCTCTCCCCCTCGCTTCCGGTGCCACCGGAGTGCCACCGGGGGCCATCATCATCACAGCGATCTACACCAACAACTCCGCCATCTTCACCAACATCTCCATCACCTTCCCCCCTCTATCTACAGTGGTCCACTCTCCCGCAACCCGCTGTACCCTCTAATTGAACATGGTGCTTTATGCTTCATATTATTATCCAATGATGTGTTGCCATCCTATGATGTCTGAGTAGATTTTCGTTGTCCTATCGGTGGTTGATGAATTGCTATGATTGATTTAATTTGCTTGTGGTTATGTTGATGTCTTTTGGTGCCCATCATATGATTGCGCGCGTGGATCACACCCTAGGGTTAGTTGTATGTTGATAGGACTATGTATTGGAGGGCAAGAGTGACAGAAGCTTCACCTAGCATAGAAATTGATGCATACGGGATTGAAGGGGGACCAATATACCTTAATGCTATGGTTGGGTTTTACCTTAATGAACATTAGTAGTTGCGGATGCTTGCTAATAGTTCCAATCATAAGTGCATAGAATTCCAAGTCGGGGATGACATGCTAGCAGTGGCCTCTCCCACATAATACTTGCTATCGGTCTAGTAAAGTAGTCAATTGCTTAGGGGCAATTTCGCAACTCCTACCACCACTTTTTCCACACTCGCTATATTTACTTTATTGTTTCTTTATCTAAACAGCCCCTACTTTCTATTTACGTAATCTTTATTATCTTGCAAATCTATCCAACAACACCTACAAAGTACTTCTAGTTTCATACTTGTTCTAGGTAAAGCGAACGTCAAGCGTGCGTAGAGTTGTATCGGTGGTCGATAGAATTTGAGGGAATATTTGTTCTACCTTTAGCTCCTCATTGGGTTCGACACTCTTACTTATCGAAAACTGTTGCGATCCCCTATACTTGTGGGTTATCATCAGTGATCAAAGGTTAAAAGAACGACGAGCTGGGAAAAAAATTCCCCAGCTCGGCGAACAAGCGAACCAATCGTGCCCCCTGCTCAAGGTACCTACGAATGATTCAAGGATGGTGCCCGGTTATAGCAATCTTGGAGATTACCTGGCCGACGATGTATGTTATGAGTTCTTGGAGGTGGAGGAACACAAATACGAGTACGGGGAGCCTCTCGTCAAAGATGAAAGATCTCTAACAACGATGATGCGAAGATTACATGATTGGTACATGAAAACCTGCAAAGAGTCTGGGGGGAGGAATACTTTGACGCTGAGAGTTAGAGAGGAGCATGACCTCGTTGGAATTGAACTGTTGAATGTTCCATTTGAGGAGTTCTTCCAGTTTTTCAATCAAAAGGCCCTCAATAAAGCAATGGTCACTTGCTAATGTCTGTAAGTAACACTACTTCTGTCATTAAGTCTCTCTATATAGGTTAGCTCTTTCATTGCATGTATTTATAATTATCCTCACTATATTATGCAGATTGAAGATCGCCGAATTGAAGAAAAGACAAATCGGTGATATTGGGTTCATTAACACAAATCTCATAGATGCAACTGAGGTTAAATATCGTGCCGAAGATACCGAGGCCAACTTGCTACGATCGTTGGTAATAAATGAAAACAAAGATATAATAATCTTTCCTTACAACTTCAAGTGAGTGTTACTGTCTTGTGCATATTCGGTTTCCCTTATTAGTCCAGGTTATAGTAATGTAATTGATGAGTTATGCATGCGTGTGCAGGTTCCACGATATTCTCCTAGAGATTAAGCTTGAGCAGGGACTAGTAACCGTCTTAGACTCAAGACGAAAAGATCCCCAGGACTATGCGGACATGACTCAAATACTCGAGAAGTAAGTTAAATCGATCATTATCCATCATATCAGCAACTTTGTTCATTTCCTGATATCAAGTAATTATTTTCTTTGTCTGGCAGGGTTTGGAGAAAATTCACCAAAAAAGCTCCGGGACTGCCGAAGAAGCTGCAATTTAGACACCCGAAAGTAAGTACTATAGTAACATGTTCCACGCATCTCCTAGTGATTCAAGCGCTAGTTTCATCAACCATTTGGCATGCTTGCTTATCAGTTTGATTGACCTTTATTTCTTGTAAAGTGGTTGTGGCAGGAACAAGGGAATGATTTCTGTGGATACTACGTTTGCGAGTCCATCCGCCACACGACCTGTGAACGGGGCTACTGTGATGAACAATATGAAGTGTGTAAGCAATAATATTCACAATTTTATTTTGTTACCATCATTTGTGTTGAGTTTCATTTATTCATATATATATATATATATATATATATATTGACCCCCTTGTTCAAATTAGATGTTTCGGATGCGGGATGAACTCCTAGCACCAGATCGTATGCGAGCAATTCAAGAGGAATTGGCGGCATTCTTCCTTGACCACGTGATCGCTGAAGACGGAGAATACTATGTGGACCCTGTGTTCATATATAATTAGGACATTAATTACATTGTAAGAGATAATTATTGTATATATGTAGCCGGTAGTGTCGGATAGATATACGAGAACTTGTTGTTTGACCAATCTCTTGGAGAAGGAGAGGTGGTCGATATCACTTCTCTCTGTATGCATATGTTCATGACGATCTTCTGTTTCCTTCATTTGCTTACTAGCTAGCGTGTCTAGTCCTCTCTATATATACGTATATATAGCGTCGACCAAGCACGGACATAAGAGAGGACACTTCTCTCTATTAATTAGCTAGCTAACACAATATATGAAACACCTAAATTAAAGCCCCAAAACCCCAACCCCCCCTTTCAAAAAAAAACCCCAGCCCTTGAAATGCTGACGCATGGATGCCTATTGGTCCCGGTTGGTGCCACCAACCGGGACCAAAGGCCCTCCTGCCTGGGCTCGGCGCACCGGCCACGTGGAGGCCCATCTATCCCGGTTCGTGTAAGAACCGGGACTAAAGGGTTAGGGCATTAGTAACGACCCTTTAGTCCCGGTTCACAAACCGGGACAAAAGGCCCTTACCAACCGGGATGAATGGGGTTTTTTCTACTAGTGACCATTCATGAAGAAAAGAAATCATGTGGTAGGTTAGGATATGTATTGTGGTGCTACCTTAGTAGTACCACGTATGATGATTGCTAGCTTGGAGAGAGATGATAAAAAAGGGATTTCTTTATCTTTGCTAGAGATAATTCTTAGTAGGGGAAATAGGTCAATTCTCTCGTCTCTGATTACATAATTCTCTAGTTTGATTTCAATCACTCCATAACCTTAGGAGCTTGCAAACATTCCTGGTCACATAACTGTAGGACATAATCAAATGAATAGCATGACTTTGTAGTCTTCTCTGAATGACATGTGTTGCATAAAAAATATTGACTTATCAATCAGTGCACATGCCCTTGAAAGGTGGGAGAAGGGAGTGATAAGGCATGCATATCCTGCAGAGATAATCTCAAAGAGATACACTAGATTCTAAACCGTGTTCGGCGGTTTCATCCTAATTTCTATAGCAGAAAGAATTCTTGATGCATTACCACTATACGAACAATGCAAATATGACCTTCTTGTAGGTTGCAACATCCTTTATTTATATTCTAAAATTATTTTTTTGTACTATTGCAGTTTTATTTATCTACCAGTGTTTGTTACCTCGATTGGATGTGGGAACTTTTTTTGGAATTCAAGGCTTTGTGTTTGAGATGATAACATTCCTCAAATCACATAAGAAATAAACCGCCTCATTTGGAATTCCATCGAGATTCACAACTCTCGGTTAGTCCATCATTTTAATTTCGCAACAAAACAACATATTGCTACAAAACCTTAAAAAATCACCTTTCAGCAAGAAAAGAAGATTCGACCTTCCAAATGAAGATATATATCTATCCTACTTTACACCCATATGGACATGCACCTAACACGGTTGTATGAAACACCCACCTAACCATAACCAAAGCTCCAAATACTCAAATTGAATGGGTCCATCCAGATCCTTAAGCTCCAAATACTCAAATGGCATAGTTTGCTTGGTCCTACATAAGGACAAACCCCATGAGTTGCGCATAATAGGTTTGGATAGTGGACAAGGGAATACATGAATTTAAATATTATGCATTAAATGGTTAGGGTATACACAACAGTGATGCCACCTGCCGAGTTAGAAGAAAGAGAAACAAAAAAAGGTTTTCCTTCGCTTAGTAAAGGGTATATAAAAATATCTCCATTGTAGAAGATCACATCTCTTGGTTACATATCTCTCTAGTTTATTTTGAGGAGGAAGCAAATAATAATCGTTAGACATGACACTAATACATAGTCCGTGTCTTTTATCTTCTCTAGATGTCACATATTGCATAAAAATATATTATATTATCAACCACAATTCATTCCCTTGGTGGAAGAAAGTGGAATGCAAAGTAAATAATAGAGACATTAAATTTCAAATCGTGTTTGGTGATTTTTTCCAAATTACTATAGGAATTATCTATCACAAAAAATTCTTGATGCAATACCACTATCCAAACACTACGATTATAAACTTCTTTTTGGCTTGTAATATCTTTTTTCCTTTCCTAAAATCATTTTGCACTAAAGTAGTTCATTGTATTAATCATGCAAGAGAACAACATGTTGCAACAAAACCTCAAGAATTTTTACCATTCATGAAGAAAATAAGTCATGTGGTAGGTTAGAATATGTACAATGGTGCTACCTTAGTAGTACCACGTATGATGATTGCTAGCTGGAGAGAGATGGTAAAAAAGGATTTGGTATCACTTTTCTAGAGAGAATTCTTAGTAGGGGAGATAAGACGTTTCTTTCCATTGTTCACTTGTTGTCTCTCATTATGTGATTCTCTAGTTTAATTTCAATCACCACATAATCTTAGGAGCTTGCGAACATTCATTGACACATAGCAGTAGGACATAATCGAATGTAATTATAGAAGGAAATATGCCCTAGAGGCAATAATAAAGTTATTATTTATTTCCTTATATCATGATAAATGTTTATTATTCATGCTAGAATTGTATTAACCGGAAACATAATACATGTGTGAATACATAGACAAAAACAGAGAGTCACTAGTATGCCTCTACTTGACTAGCTCATTAATCAAAGATGGTTATGTTTCCTAACCATAGACATGAGTTGTCATTTGATTAACGAGATCACATCATTAGGAGAATGATGTGATTGACTTGACCCATTCCGTTAGCTTAGCACTTGATCGTTTAGTTCGTTGCTATTGCTTTCTTCATAACTTATACATGTTCCTACGACTATGAGATTATGCAACTCCCGTTTACCGGAGGAACACTTTGCGTGCTACCAAACGTCACAACGTAACTGGGTGATTATAAAGGTGCTCTACAGGTGTCTCCGAAGGTACTTGTTGGGTTGGCGTATTTCGAGATTAGGATTTGTCACTTCGATTGTCGGAGAGGTATCTCTGGGCCCTCTCGGTAATGCACATCACTCAAGCCATGCAAGCATTGCAACTAATAAGTTAGTTGCAGGATGATGTATTACGGAACGAGTAAAGAGACTTGCCGGTAACGATATTGAACTAGGTATTGAGATACCGATGATCGAATCTCGGGCAAGTAACATATCGATGACAAAGGGAACAACGTATGTTGTTATGCAGTCTGACCGATAAAGATCTTTGTAGAATATGTAGGAGCCAATATGAGCATCTAGGTTCCGCTATTGGTTATTGACCAGAGACGTGTCTCGGTCATGTATACATAGTTCTCGAACCCGTAGGGTCCGCACACTTAAAGTTCGGTGACGATCATAATTAGGGTTTTTGTGTTTCGATGTACCGAAGGTTCTTCGGAGTCCCGGATGTGATCACGGACATGATGAGGAGTCTCTAAATGGTCGAGACATAAAGATTGATATATTGGAAGCCTATATTTGGATATCGGAAACATTCCGGGTGAAATCGGGATTTTACCGGAGTACCGGGGGGTTACCGGAACCCCCCCGGGGGTTATTGGGCCTACATGGGCCATAAGGGAGAAGAGGAGGGCCGGCCAGGGCAGGCCACGCACCCCCTTCCCACCTAGTCCAAATAGGACAAGGAAGGGGGCGCGGCGCCCCCCTTTCCTCTTTCTCCCTTCCTCCTTCCTTTTCCAACAAGGCAAGAGGGGGAGTCCTACTCCCGGTTGTAGTAGGACTCCTCCAGGCGCACCCATAGGGCCGGCCGCACCTCCCCCTCTCCCTCCTTTATATACTGAGGCAAGGGGGCACCCCATGACACACAAGTTGATCCTCGTGATCGTTCCTTAGCCGTGTGCGGTGCCCCCTTCCACCATATTCCACCTCGGTCATATCGTAGCAGTGCTTAGGCGAAGCCCTGCGTCGGTAGAACATCATCAGTGTCATCACGCCGTCATGCTGACGAAACTCTCCCTCAACGTTTTGCTGGATCAGAACTCGAGGGACGTCACCGAGTTGAACGTGTGCAGAACTCGGAGGTGTCGTACGTTTGGTACTTGGATCGGTCGGATCGGGAAGACGTACGACTACTTCCTCTACATTGTGTCAACACTTCCGTTGCCGGTCCACGAGGGTACGTAGACAACACTCTCCCCTCTCGTTGCTATGCATCACCATGATCTTGCATGTGCGTAGGAATTTTTTTGAAATTACTACGTTCCCCAACAGTGGCATCCGAGCCTAGGTTTTATGCGTTGATTATGTGCACGAGTAGAACACAAGTGAGTTGTGGGCGATATAAGTCATACTGCTTACCAGCATGTCATACTTTGGTTCGGCGGTATTGTTGGATGAAGCGGCCCGGACCGACATTACGCGTACGCTTACGCGAGACTGGTTCTACCGACGTGCTTTGCACACAGGTGGCTGGCGGGTGTCAGTTTCTCCAACTTTAGTTGAACCAAGTGTGGCTATGCCCGATCCTTGCGAAGGTTAAAATAGCACCAACTTGACAAACTATCATTGTGGTTTTGATGCGTAGGTAAGAACGGTTCTTGCTAAGCCCGTAGCATCCACGTAAAACTTGCAACAACAAAATAGAGGATGTCTAACTTGTTTTTGCAGGGCATGTTGTGATGTGATATGGTCAAGACATGATGCTAAATTTTATTGTATGAGATGATAATGTTTTTTGTAACCGAGTTATCGGCAACTGGCAGGAGCCATATGGTTGTCGCTTTATTGTATGCAATGCAATTGCGCTGTAATGCTTTACTTTATCACTAAGCGGTAGCGATAGTCGTGGAAGCATAAGATTGGCGAGACGACAACGATGCTACGATGGTGATCAAGGTGTCGCGCCGGTGACGATGGTGATCATGAAGGTGCTTCAGAGATGGAGATCACAAGCACAAGATGATGATGGCCATATCATATCACTTATATTGATTGCATGTGATGTTTATCTTTTATGCATCTTATCTTGCTTTGATTGACGGTAGCATTATAAGATGATCCCCCACTAAATTATCAAAGTATAAGTGTTCTCCCTGAGTATGCACCGTTGCGAAAGTTCTTCGTGCTGAGACACCACGTGATGATCGGGTGTGATAGGCTCTACGTTCAAATACAACGGGTGCAAAATAGTTGCACATGCGGAATACTCAGGTTTAACTTGACGAGCCTAGCATATAACAGATATGGCCTCGGAACACGGAGACCGAAAGGTCGAGCGTGAATCATATAGTAGATATGATCAACATATTGATGTTCACCATTGATACTACTCCATCCCACGTGATGATCGGACATGGTTTAGTTGATTTGGATCACGTGATCGCTTAGAGGATTAGAGGGATATCTTTCTAAGTGGGAGTTCTTAAGTAATATGATTAATTGAACTTAAATTTATCATGAACTTAGTACCTGATAGTATCTTGCTTGTCTATGTTTGATTGTAGATAGATGACTCGTGTTGTTGTTCCGTTGAATTTTAATGCGTTCCTTGAGAAAGCAAAGTTGAAAGATGATGGTAGCAATTACACGGACTGGATCCGTAACTTGAGGATTATCCTCATTGCTGCACAGAAGAATTACATCCTGGAAGCATCGCTAAGTGCCAAGCCTGCTGCAGGAGCGACACCAGATGTTATGAACGTCTGGCAGAGCAAAGCTGATGACTACTCGATAGTTCAGTGTGCCATGCTTTACGGCTTAGAACCAGGTCTTCAACGATGTTTTGAACGTCATGGAGCATATGAGATGTTCCAGGAGTTGAAGTTAATATTTCAAGCAAATGCCCGGATTGAGAGATATGAAGTCTCCAATAAGTTCTATAGCTGCAAGATGGAGGAGAATAGTTCTGTCAGTGAACATATACTCAAAATGTCTGGGTATCATAATCACTTGACTCAACTGGGGGTTAATCTTCCTATTGATAGTGTCATTGACAGAGTTCTTCAATCACTGCCACCAAGCTACAAAAGCTTCGTGATGAACTATAATATGCAAGGGATGAATAAAACTATTCCGGAGCTCTTCGCGATGCTAAAAGCCGCGGAGGTAGAAATCAAGAAGGAGCATCAAGTGTTGATGGTCAATAAGACCACCAGTTTCAAGAAAAAGGGCAAAGGTAAGAATAAAGGGAACTTCAAGAAGAACAGCAAACAAGTTGCTGCTCAAGAGAAGAAACCAAAGTCTGGACCTAAGCCTGAGACTGAGTGCTTCTACTGCAAGCAGACTGGTCACTGGAAGCGGAACTGCCCCAAGTATTTGGCGGATAATAAGGATGGCAAAGTGAACAAAGGTGTATGTGATATACATGTTATTGATGTGTACCTTACTAATGCTCGCAGTAGCACCTGGGTATTTGATACTGGTTCTGTTGCTAACATTTGCAACTCGAAATAGGGGCTACGGATTAAGCGAAGATTGGCTAAGGACGAGGTGACGATGCGCGTGGGAAATGGTTCCAAAGTCGATGTGATCGCGGTCGGCACGCTACCTCTACATCTACCTTCGGGATTAGTATTAGACCTAAATAATTGTTATTTGGTGCCAGCGTTGAGCATGAACATTATATCTGGATCTTGTTTGATGCGAAACGGTTATTCATTTAAATCAGAGAATAATGGTTGTTCTATTTATATGAGTAATATCTTTTATGGTCATGCACCCTTGAAGAGTGGTCTATTTTTGATGAATCTCGATAGTAGTGATACACATATTCATAATGTTGAAATCAAAAGATGCAGAGTTGATAATGATAGTGCAACTTATTTGTGGCACTGCCGTTTAGGTCATATCGGTGTAAAGCGCATGAAGAAACTCCATACTGATGGACTTTTGGAACTACTTGATTATGAATCACTTGGTACTTGCGAACCGTGCCTCATGGGTAAGATGACTAAAACACCGTTCTCCGGTACTATGGAGAGAGCAACAGATTTGTTGGAAATCATACATACAGATGTATGTGGTCCAATGAATGTTGAGGCTCGTGGCGGATATTGTTATTTTCTCACCTTCACATATGATTTAAGCAGATATGGGTATATCTACTTAATGAAACATAAGTCTGAAACATTTGAAAAGTTCAAAGAATTTCAGAGTGAAGTTGAAAATCATCGTAACAAGAAAATAAAGTTTCTACGATCTGATCGTGGAGGAGAATATTTGAGTTACGAGTTTGGTCTACATTTGAAACAATGCGGAATAGTTTCGCAACTCACACCACCCAGAACACCACAGCGTAATGGTGTGTCCGAACGTCGTAATCGTACTTTATTAGATATGGTGCGATCTATGATGTCTCTTACTGATTTACCGTTATCGTTTTGGGGTAATGCTTTAGAGACGGCTGCATTCACGTTAAATAGGACACCATCGAAATCCATTGAGACGACGCCTTATGAACTGTGGTTTGGCAAGAAACCAAAGTTGTCGTTTCTGAAAGTTTGGGACTGCGATGCTTATGTGAAAAAGCTTCAACCTGATAAGCTCGAACCCAAATCGGAGAAATGTGTCTTCATAGGATACCCAAAGGACACTTTTGGGTACACCTTCTATCACAGATCCGAAGGCAAAACTTTTGTTGCTAAATTCGGAGTTTTTCTAGAGAAGGAGTTTCTCTCGAAAGAAGTGAGTGGGAGAAAAGTAGAACTTGATGAGGTAAATGTACCTGCTCCCTTATTGGAAAGTAGTACATCACAGAAACCGGTTTCTGTGACACATACACCAATTAGTGATGAAGCTAATGATAATGATCATGAAACTTTAGATCAAGTTACTACAGAACCTCGTAGATCAACCAGAGTAAGATCCGCACCAGAGTGGTACGGTAATCCTGTTCTGGAAGTCATGCTACTAGATCATGATGAACCTACGAACTATGAAGAAGCGATGGTGAGTCCAGATTCCGCAAAATGGCTAGAAGCCATGAAATCTGAGATGGGATCCATGTATGAGAACAAAGTGTGGACTTTGGTTGACTTGCCCGTTGATCGGCAAGCAATTGAGAATAAATGGATCTTCAAGAAGAAGACTGACGCTGACGGTAATGTTACTGTCTACAAAGCTCGACTTGTTGCAAAAGGTTTTCGACAAGTTCAAGGGATTGACTACGATGAGACCTTCTCACCCGTAGCGATGCTTAAGTCTGTCTGAATCATGTTAGCAATTGCCGCATTTGATGATTATGAAATTTGGCAAATGGATGTCAAAACTGCATTCCTGAATGGATTTCTAGAAGAAGAGTTGTATATGATGCAACCAGAAGGTTTTGTCGATCCAAAGGGAGCTAACAAAGTGTGCAAGCTCCAGCGATCCATTTATGGACTGGTGCAAGCCTCTCGGAGTTGGAATAAACGCTTTGATAGTGTGATCAAAGCATGTGGTTTTGTACAGACTTTTGGAGAAGCCTGTATTTACAAGAAAGTGAGTGGGAGCTCTGTAGCATTTCTGATATTATATGTGGATGACATATTATTGATTGGAAATGATATAGAATTTCTGGATAGCATAAAGGGATACTTGAATAAGAGTTTTTCAATGAAAGACCTCGGTGAAGCTGCTTACATATTGGGCATTAAGATCTATAGATATAGATCAAGACGCTTAATTGGACTTTCACAAAGCACATACCTTGACAAGGTTTTGAAGAAGTTCAAAATGGATCAAGCAAAGAAAGGGTTCTTGCCTGTGTTACAAGGTGTGAAGTTGAGTAAGACTCAATGTCCGACCACCGCAGAAGATAGAGAGAAAATGAAAGATGTTCCCTATGCTTCAGCCATAGGCTCTATCATGTATGCAATGTTGTGTGCCAGACCTGATGTGTGCCTTGCTATAAGTCTAGCAGGGAGGTACCAAAGTAATCCAGGAGTGGATCACTGGACAGCGGTCAAGAACATCCTGAAATACCTGAAAAGGACTAAGGATATGTTTCTCGTATATGGAGGTGACAAAGAGCTCATCATAAATGGTTATGTTGATGCAAGCTTTGACACTAATCCGGACGATTCTAAATCGCAAACCGGATACGTGTTTTTACTGAACGGTGGAGCTGTCAGTTGGTGTAGTTCTAAACAAAGCGTCGTGGCGAGATCTACATGTGAAGCAGAGTACATAGCTGCTTCGGAGGCAGCAAATGAAGGAGTCTGGATGAAGGAGTTCATATCCGATCTAGGTGTCATACCTAGTGCATCGGGTCCAATGAAAATCTTTTGTGACAATACTGGTGCAATTGCCTTGGTGAAGGAATCCAGATTTCACAAGAGAACCAAACACATCAAGAGACGCTTCAATTCCATTCGGGATTTAGTCCAAGTGGGAGACATAGAAATTTGCAAGATACATACGGATCCGAATGTTGCAGACCCACTGACTAAGCCTCTTCCACGAGCAAAACATGATCAGCACCAAGGCTCCATGGGTGTTAGAATCATTACTGTGTAATCTAGATTATTGACTCTAGTGCAAGTGGGAGACTGAAGGAAATATGCCCTAGAGGCAATAATAAAGTTATTATTTATTTCCTTATATCATGATAAATGTTTATTATTCATGCTAGAATTGTATTAACCGGAAACATAATACATGTGTGAATACATAGACAAAAACAGAGAGTCACTAGTATGCCTCTACTTGACTAGCTCGTTAATCAAAGATGGTTATGTTTCCTAACCATAGACATGAGTTGTCATTTGATTAACGAGATCACATCATTAGGAGAATGATGTGATTGACTTGACCCATTCCGTTAGCTTAGCACTTGATCGTTTAGTTCGTTGCTATTGCTTTCTTCATAACTTATACATGTTCCTATGACTATGAGATTATGCAACTCCCGTTTACCGGAGGAACACTTTGTGTGCTACCAAACGTCACAACGTAACTGGGTGATTATAAAGGTGCTCTACAGGTGTCTCCGAAGGTACTTGTTGGGTTGGCGTATTTCGAGATTAGGATTTGTCACTTCGATTGTCGGAGAGGTATCTCTGGGCCCTCTCGGTAATGCACATCACTCAAGCCTTGCAAGCATTGCAACTAATAAGTTAGTTGCGGGATGATGTATTACAGAACGAGTAAAGAGACTTGCCGGTAACGAGATTGAACTAGGTATTGAGATACCGACGATCGAATCTCCGGCAAGTAACATACCGATGACAAAGGGAACAACGTATGTTGTTATGCGGTCTGACCGATAAAGATCTTCGTAGAATATGTAGGAGCCAATATGAGCATCCAGGTTCCGCTATTGGTTATTGACCGGAGACGTGTCTCGGTCATGTCTACATAGTTCTCGAACCCGTAGGGTCCGCACGCTTAAAGTTCGGTGACGATCGTAATTAGGGTTTTTGTGTTTTGATGTACTGAAGGTTGTTCGGAGTCCTGGATGTGATCATGGACATGACGAGGAGTCTCGAAATGGTCGAGACATAAAGATTGATATATTGAAAGCCTATATTTGGATATCAAAAACGTTCGGGGTGAAATCGGGA
>NC_041384.1:620324887-620340138 GCF_002162155.2 Triticum dicoccoides | reverse complement strand
AGGGCCGGCCAGGGCAGGCCGCGCGCCCCCTCCCCCTAGTCCGAATAGGACAATGAAGGGGGGGGGGCGCCCCCCTTTCCTCTTTCTCCCTTCCTCCTTCCTTTTCCAACAAGGCAAGAGGGGGGAGTCCTACTCCCGGTTGGAGTAGGACTCCTCCAGGCGCACCCATAGGGCCGACCGCACCTCCCCCTTTCCCTCCTTTATATACTGAGGCAAGGGGGCACCCCATGACACACAAGTTGATCCTCGTGATCGTTCCTTAGCCGTGTGCGGTGCCCCCTTCCACCATATTCCACCTCGGTCATATCGTAGCGGTGCTTAGACGAAGCCCTGCGTCGGTAGAACATCATCACCGTCATCATGCCGTCGTGCTGACGAAACTCTCCCTCAATGTTTTGCTGGATCGGAACTCGAGGGACGTCACCGAGTTGAACGTGTGCAGAACTCGGAGGTGTCGTACGTTCGGTACTTGGATCGGTCGGATCGGGAAGACGTACGACTACTTCCTCTACATTGTGTCAACACTTCCGTTGCCGGTCTACGATGGTACGTAGACAACACTCTCCCCTCTTGTTGCTATGCATCACCATGATCTTGCGTGTGCGTAGGAAATTTTTTGAAATTACTACGTTCCCCAACAATTATAGTCTTCTCTGGATGGCATGCATTTGCATAAAAATTATTGTCTTATCAATCAGTGCACATGCCCTTGAAAGCTGGGAGGAGGGAGAGCAAAGACATTCATATCCTGCAGAGAAAATTGCAAAGAGAATACACTAGATTCCGAACCATGTTCGGCGGTTTCATAAATTTCTATCACAAAAAGAATTCCTGGTGCATCACCACTATACGAACACTGCAAATATGAGCTTCTCGCGGGTCATGATATCCTTTAATTATTTTCTAAAATCAATTTTGTACTAAAGGAGTTTTGTTTACCTACTAGTGTCTGTTACACCCCCTAGATGTAGGAACTTTTTCTAGAATTCAAGGCTTCGTGTGTAACACGATACCGCTCCCCAAATCACATAAGAAATAAACCGTCTCATTTGGAATCTCATCGAGATTCACAAGTCTCGGTTAGTCCATCATTGTAATTTTGCAACGAAACGGCATATCGCAACGAAAACCTCAAAAAAGAAAACTGACATTTCACCAAGAAAAGAAATTCCACCTTCCAAATGAAGCCATATATCAATCCTAGTTTATGTCCCATATGGAGATGCACCTAACACGGCTTGCAGGAAACACCTACCTAACCATAACCAAAGCTCCAAATACTCAAATGCCATGGGTCCATCCATATCCTTAAGTGCATTTACTCCCCCCTAACTTTCTCACCAAAAGCAGTATTAGCCCCCGGCCGGCCTAGCTAAACGATCCAAGCATTTCCTTTTCATTGGAGAAGAAAAGTGGCGGTACGAAAGAACAACTTCGATCATGCACTCGATGATACCTAGCCAGCCTAGATGATTAGCTTAGCGTGCTAACCAATGCCCCGCCTCCGCCTCCGCCGATCTTTTTTATCACAATTCCGCCCGCTTTTCCGCACGGCGGGCATTAAACAAGGACGGGGTCTCTCCGCCACCGATCGATCACATCATGATTATTTTGGCTTGCCGCTGGCGTCGATCGGCGCATCCGTCCCCGTCGATCGATCTACCTCCCACGCCGGGGAGAGATCTTTTGGGAAATTCGCCGGCGAGTGGAGCCGGGGCGCTCGAGTGCGTCGCCAATGGCGACCTTTGCCGCCGGCGAGTGGATATGTTTACTCCCCCGATCGACGTCGCATCGCGTTAAGGCCGACGCCACCAACCTCGCTGCCTGGCGCGCTCGATCTCTGCCTCTGTTTCAAGGAGTGGCCTCTTTGCTGTTGCACCATGCATGCTGACATAGCATGGTTTATTACTGGACAGTTCTTGGTGGACAAGAATGAGGCTCGGCTGCAAGTGAAAAACAAACAAAACAAGAATGGGCTTGGTGTGCAACGGCAACAATAATTTGTTGGGGGTGGTGGGCTTGATCTCTTAACTTGATCAGCACCTGAACAGGTGACGACTAAGGATTTAGGGATTAGTAGGGCTCAATAGACAAAGATGCCAAGTTCCAACAGTTGAACAAAATCAGGGTCCAGTTTAATAGTGTGCTTGATCAGGACGTGCTGCTAGACTGTACTACAGAGGCATGCCCATAAATTCATGATAATGTCATGACATCTATCAGCTAGTCCTCAATAACGAGAAGAAGAAGAAAATTAGATAAAATGTTCTCCAACTACCTCTCACACAACCATTATAACAGAACTATGGGTCACTAAATATGGTTGCAAACCTGGTGGTATTTGACTATCATTTCTCCATTTGGCAACCGCTAGTACGTAGTACATGGCGCGTCTCTTAAAAAAGGAATTGCTCACGACAGATTAATATTTTTTTAGACCAATTTGGTTTGCTCCTTCTTTCTTTCTTTCATTCATTTTTTTTCTTTCTATCTACATGCACTCGCCCCCTGGAAGAACCCCACAGGCTGAACGAAGGATTCTAGCAGGACAGGCTGTGCAAAAATCAAATCAAACCAAAGCACTTCCTTGGCAGGCAAAGAAGAATTTTTTGCTTGTGTGGAGGAGCTTTTGCATTTATGCTCCACTCAGGTGGATGGCATGATGATATCACTTGATGGTTGAACAGTGGCAGACATGCTCGATGTGCACCAGAGTAGTAGACCTCCTTGTGAATCAATGCAGCAGCAATTTATCACCGGTGTTCTTGCAAGAAACGCAATGGAGATGACATGACTCGATGATGGCGTCATCGGGCTGACTTCTCCTCCCCTAAGCTTACTCTGCGTCCATTCGCTCATATTTTACTTTTACCAGCTTAATTTGAAAATCATTGCGAGTACAAACGGAAAGGCCGGTACGGAGTGCTGCCACAAAACGTGTAAGCCAAGCAAGCAACGTAAGCGTTTCAGCGACGAACTGCATGATCGCGTGATCGCGTCTCCATGTGCCTTGGTACGTAGGAGATGATGACACACAACTCTGTTATGGAAACTCATTAGCACGAAAGGAAACCACTCAGGACTCGTGAGCCGTGGCCGTTACGAGATTCTTTTTGCCGGGACCGTTTCGGTGCAAGAGCAAAACAGGCGTCTCGTGTTTGTCTTGTGTCAGCTGTGTGTTGCGTTTTAAAACCCACAATCAGCTGTTTTCTCACTAGTATATGTTTTTAAAGAGTGATTTTCTTTGACCTTGGCCATATGTAGATCAATGGTAAATATGTTCCGAGTAAACATTTCGCACATAGCAAGTTAGGAAAGGATTTTCTTTGAAAAAAGCAAACCAAAATTATTTAAGTGGTTGACCCCCTTCCAGGCGTTGGCGCCCACCATTCTTCTCTTTTGTTAATCGGACCTGGGTTTTTTCGAAATGGAGGATCACCCCTGGCCTCTGCATTTGACGATGCACACAGTTTTTTATTTTATTATTCAACAGAGTCCAACAAAATAAATACATGGATCAACCCAAAGTCGCCTTGCTGACAACTATTGTCGCGCACTTACACACTTGATGATTTGCCTAGACCGCTTATCAACACACAACATCTATTCCAGTGGCTTCAACAAGCCGTCCGTCGACAAGCCGGGAGCACCAACCGGTCAAGCTAGACCCTCGCGCATCGCATGCGCACGCTCTAGAATCAGTCGTCGCCATCTTCCGCCATCCCATCTTCAGGAGTAGTCAACACATTCACCTCACCAGGCCGTTCAGTCATCGACGTCATTGCGACACCAGACAATGCCACCATCCTGCCTACGCCCATCCATACGTTTCGGCCGGCGACACTCCGCTGCACCATGCCACCGAGACCCGTCATCGGCCTTGCGGTAGATGTAACACCATGTTGCTCGGACCCATGAAAGCATAAAAATGGAGCCGTCTTCAACAATCTACCACAGTCCCGTGTCTTCCACCGGAAGATGATCTTCAATGACGCGGTCATGTGGTAGCCAAGCTTCCTACAAGCGTTGCCTCTCAAGCATCTCATGATATATTTGGACTTGCATTTCGTAACTCCACTGTAATGCCAAACATCCTAATTGAGTCGATTTAATGGTCGATAATTCAGGCGGGAACTTTTTTCTTTACGGAACCGCGTCAGAGGCCATGGTGCTCTTGCAATTTCATTACGATGAAGAGTTGGTTCAGTTTATAAAAAAAACTTAGCCAGAAACCACACAACTAAATGGTTGATTAGAGGACAACTATGCAAAAAAAACGAACAAACAAACACAAGCACTCCCTAAACAAGGCTAAACTGACTAAGCCACCAACCGATGGCCAAAGAGACCTAGTATGGGGAGAAGAGGCTCTTTGACAACGCCTACAAGAAGTAAACGACGCCCGGGGGTGCCAACGTCACTGGCATCGACCTCCGTTGGGACAAAGCTTTCTCCCGGAGCTCCACACTCCACCGCCCCACCGAATCCAGTGGGAGGGGATCCGATCACACAAGAAGCGACCGAAACCTAGCTCCATCCAAGAATGATCTATTGTTGGGAAGAACTCTTCAACGAAGCCTTCAAGAAAGAAAAGGCATTCGTGGGCGCCATCACCGCCGGTATTGACCCCTGTTGGCCAAAGCTTTCACCCAGAGACCAGAGACCCTGTTGGGAGTAGGCTCAGCTGAAGGAAATATACCCTAGATGCAATAATAAAGTTGTTATTTATATTTCCTTATATCATGATAAATGTTTATTATTCATGCTAGAATTGTATTAACCGGAAACTTAGTACATGTGTGAATACATAGACAAACAAAGTGTCCCTAGTATGCCTCTACTTGACTAGCCCGTTAATCAAAGATGATTAAGTTTCCCCACCATAGACATGTGTTGTCATTTGATGAACGAGATCACATCATTAGAGAATGATGTGATGGACAAGACCCATCTGCTAGCTCAGCATAATGATCGTTTACTTTTATTGCTATTGCTTTCTTCATGACTTATACATATTCCTCTGACTATGAGATTTTGCAACTCCCGATACCGAAGGAACACCTTATGTGCTATCAAATGTCACAACGTAACTGGGTGATTATAAAGATGCTCTATAGGTGTCTCCGAAGGTGTTTGTTGAGTTGGCATAGATCAAGATTAGGATTTGTCACTCCGTGTATCGGAGAGGTATCTCTGGCCCCTCTCGGTAATGCACACCACTATAAGCCTTGCAAGCAATGTGACTAATGAGTTAGTTACAGGATGATGCATTATGAAACGAGTAACGAGACTTGCCGGTAACGAGATTGAACTAGGTATGATGATACCGACGATCGAATCTCGGGCAAGTAACATACCGACGACAAAGGGAATGACGTATGTTGTTATGCGGTTTGACCGATAAAGATCTTCGTAGAATATGTAGGAGCCAATATGAGCATCCAGGTTCTGCTATTGGTTATTGACCGGAGATGTGTCTCGGTCATGTCTACATAGTTCTCGAACCCGTAGGGTCCGCACGCTTAACTTTCGATGACAATTTGTATTATGAGTTATGTGTTTTGGTGGCCGAAGTTTGTTTGAAGTCCCGGATGAGATCACAGACATGATGAGGAGTCTCGAAATGATCGAGAGGTAAGGATTCATATATTGAAAGGTTATATACAGACACCGGAATGGTTCCGATGAGGTTCAGGGATTTTTCGGAGTACTGGGAGGTTACCGGAACCCCCCGGGAAAGTTAATGGGCCATAGTGGAGGAGCGGAGGCAGGCCACGGGAGGTGGCGCGCGCCCCCCTTGCCCAATCCAAATTGGAAAAGGGGAGCCCCCCCTTTCCTTCTCCTTCTCCCTTCTTTCCCCTTTCCCCCTCTCCGTTGGAAGGAAAGGGGTGCCGAATCCTACTAGGAACGGAGTCCTATTAGGACTCCCCCCCATGGCGCGCCCCCCTTGGGCCGCCCACCTCCTCCCCCCTCCTTTATATACGGGGGTGGGGGCACCCCAAAGGCACAACAGTTGTTTCTTAGTTGTGTGCGGTGCCCCCCCTCCACAGTTTACTCCTCCGGTCAAATTGTCGTAGTGCTTAGGCGAAGCCCTGCGCGGATCACATCACCATCACCGTCGCCGCGCCGTCGTGCTGACGGAACTCTCCCTCGACCCTGTGAGGATCAAGAGTTCGAGGGACTTCATCGAGCTGAACATGTGCTGAACACGGAGGTGCCGTACGTTTGGTACTTAGATCGGTTGAATCGTGAAGACGTTCGACTACATCAACCGCGTTAACCTAACGCTTCCGCTTTCGGTCTACGAGGGTACGTGGACACACTCTCCCTCTCTCATTGCTATGCATGTCCTAGATAGATCTTGCGTGATCGTAGGAAATTTTTTGAATTTGCATGCTACGTTCCCCAACATCAACCACTAATACGCGTCGCATGCCAGTGGCAGACCACGCAAACCGAACAAGGAGTCAACCACCGCCAACGCCTCTTCATCGCCCCATACACCCCCCGTGACCTGGCTAGAGCATGCCAACGATGCATCTGGGCGAGATCCCAAACCCATAGCGCAGAACCATCCTTCAGCACCATTGCCGGAGGAATGAGGGTTGCCACCACCGCCACAAAACAGGAAACACCACGCCACATCCACTACCGCAAGCCGCGACCCCTCCTCGAGCATGCACCACCACCACCACGCTCGCAAGACACCAGCGCACGAGTTGTCCCAAAGGCACAACCTTGCGCCGGATCCAGGATCCGCGTGCCGCGACGGCACAGCATCACACGGTCGTGCCGCCGCCACCCCTAGGAGTCAATGGCATACTGAAAGTGCAACTATCCCTAGGTGGTTTTGGTAATTCGTAACAACATATAGCTCATTGAGCTAATGCTATTCCAAGATGACTATTTCAGGAAAGCTCAATGATTGGCATGGCATGGATGTGAAAGTGGAACCCTCAAAATGCTAAGGACAAAGGATTGGCTCAAGCTCAAAAGCTCAACACTCTTCATTTTATATTTTAGTGATCCAAGATCACATTGAGTCTTTAGGAAAAGCCAATACTATCAAGGAGGGATGAGGTGTTGCTTAATGAGCCTCTTGCTTCATGTGCTTAGTGATATGCTCCAAAACCCTCAACTACTTCCCATATCCACATATGACCTAAACCCTAAGCCAAACTCGGTCCTACCGATTCTTCCTATCCGGCGCCACCGAGTTTCACTTGTCATAAGCCACTGCCAAACCCTAGCAATTCGGTTCTACAGATAGGGATCTCGGTCTCACCGAGATGGGATTGCAAACTCTCTGTTTCCCTTTCGTAACTTTTCGGTCTCACCGAAAGAGCGAATCGGTCCCACCGAGATTGCAATGTAAATTCAGTGTTTCCTTTTTGTAACTTTTCGGTCTCACCGAAAGAGCAAATCGGTCCCACCGAGTTTGCCTGACCAACTCTCTGGTTAGCTAATTACCAAAATCGGTCTCACCGAGTTTGTGTAATCGGTCTCACCGAGATTACGTTATGCCCAAACCCTAACCATATCGGTCCTACCGAGTTGCATGTCAGTCCCACCGAAAATCTCTAACGGTCACTAGGTTTACCTTTTCGGTCCGACCGAGTTTGTTGATTCGGTCCCACCGAGATTGGAAAACTGTGTGTAACGGTTGGATTTTGTGTGGAGGCTATATATACCCCTCCACCTCCTCTTCATTCGTGGAGAGAGCCATCAGAACACATACACAATTCCAACTCATATGTTCTGAGAGAGAACCACCTACTCATGTGTTGAGACCAAGATATTCCATTCCTACCATATGAATATTGATCTCTAGCCTTCCCCAAGTTGCTTTCCACTCAAATCTTCTTTCCACAAAATCCAAATCCTATGAGAGAGAGTTGAGTGTTGGGGAGACTATCATTTGAAGCACAAGAGCAAGGAGTTCATCATCAACACACCATTTGTTACTTCTTAGAGAGTGGTGTCTCCTAGATTGGCTAGGTGTCACTTGGGAGCCTCCGACAAGATTGTGGAGTTGAACCAAGGAGTTTGTAAGGGCAAGGAGATCGCCTACTTCGTGAAGATCTACCGCTAGTGAGGCAAGTCCTTCGTGGGCGATGGCCATGGTGGGATAGACAAGGTTGCTTCTTCGTGGACCCTTCGTGGGTGGTTTCTTCTTCATGGACCCTTCATGGGTGGAGCCTTCCGTGGACTCGCGCAACCATTACCCTTCGTGGGTGGAGCCCTCCGTGGACTCGCGCAACCGTTACCCTTTGTGGGTTGAAGTCTCCATCAACGTGGATGTAGGATAGCACCACCTATCCAAACCACGGGAAAAACATCCGTGTCTCCAATTGCGTTTGAATTCTCCAAACCCTTCCCTTTACATTCTTGCAAGTTGCATGCTTTACTTTCCACTGCCAATATACTCTTTGCATGCTTGCTTGAATTGTGTGATGATTGCTTGACTTGTCCTACAATAGCTAAAATCTGCCAAGAACTAAAATTGGGAAAAGGTTAAGTTTTTATTTGGTCAAGTAGTCTAATCACCCCCCCCCTCT
The DNA here is from genome assembly GCF_002162155.2 of Triticum dicoccoides. NCBI lineage: Eukaryota > Viridiplantae > Streptophyta > Magnoliopsida > Poales > Poaceae > Triticum > Triticum dicoccoides. Next base: position 620,331,580 of record NC_041384.1, on the reverse strand, counting down.
AGACATACTTTCAATCCTACAAGTGGTATCAGAGCTTTGGTCTCCATTTGCTTTGATCTCCATAGCTTTTGGTGATCATAGCCTTGGTTTCACAACCTAGGAGAGTATGGCGTCTAGCGAGGGAAATTATCACCGTAGAGGTACTTACTTTGATGGTACTAATTTTGCTAGTTGGAAGCATAAAATGAAAATGCATATTCTTGGACATAACCCCGCCGTTTGGGCTATTGTGTGTGTTGGTTTGCAAGGTGACTTCTTTGATGGGAAAGAACCAAACCATGAAGCTACCGCGGATGAGTTGAAGATGTTGCAATACAATGCTCAAGCTTGTGATATTCTCTTCAACGGATTGTGCCCCGAAGAATTCAACAAAATCAGCCGTCTTGAGAATGCAAAGGAAATTTGGGACACTTTGATTGATATGCACGAAGGTACCGACTCCGTCAAGGAATCCAAGTTGGATGTGCTTCAAAGTCAACTTGACAAGTTCAAAATGAAGGATGGTGAAGGTGTCGCTGAAATGTACTCTAGGCTTGCTCTCATCACAAATGAGATTGCCGGCTTAGGAAGTGAAGAGATGACCGATAGATTCATCATCAAGAAGATTCTAAGAGCCTTGGATGGAAAATATGATACCGTGTGCACATTGATCCAAATGATGCCCAATTACAAAGATCTCAAGCCAACGGAGGTGATTGGAAGAATTGTTGCTCATGAGATGTCACTTAAGGATAAAAAGGAACTTCACAACAAATCAAGTGGTGCCTACAAAGCCTCATGTGAAGCCCCTACATCATCAAGTGAGAAACAAAACTTCAATGAAGAATTGAGCTTAATGGTGAAGAACTTCAACAAGTTCTACAAGAGTAGAAGCAAAGATAGAAGCTTCAAGTCAAGGTCCTACAATGACAAAAGATCTTCTAGTCGAGAGCGAAACTGCTACAGTTGTGGAAGACCCGGACACTATTCCAATGAGTGTACGGCTCCCTACAAGAGAAGAGAAGATTCTCCAAAAAGAAGAAGCAAAGAATCACCACCAAGAGAGAGAAGGAGTAGAGATGATCGTTATGAACGAAGATACTCACGGAGAAGCAAGGATTTGGAAAGGAAGGAAAAATCATCAAGGAGCTACACAAAACGAAGACATCAAGCTCATGTTGGTGAATGGGTATCCGGCTCCGACTCCGACAGCCACTCTGAGAGAAGTTATCACTCCGACTCCGAAGATACTCAAGATGAAGGTGTTGCCGGTCTAGCATTTGTGTCAACCAACTCCTATGACATATTTGACTCACCAAATGAAGGAATTGGAAGATGCTTCATGGCCAAAGGTCCTAAGGTAACACACCCCAAGTATGTTGATTTCAATAGTGATGAAGATGACTTGTTAGGTGATGATTTGCTTGTTGACAACTCTAGTGATGAATACTATGATGAAACGTCAATTAATCATGCTAATCAAGACAAAACGAATGACAATGATAAGGAGAAGATTGAGGCTCTAACTAAAGAACTAAACACTCTTAAGTTAGCTCATGAAACTATCTTCAAAGATCATCGAGAACTTTTAAGAGCTCATGAGAAATTACGCTTTGAAAAGCTCAATCTTGAGCAAGAGCATGAGTTCTTAAAAGCAATCAATGATGATCTCCGCAAGAAAAGTTCTTCTTGCATTACCAAGCGTTTACTCTTATCCACTTACATGCCTCTAGTCAAGTCTAGTAACAAGAACAAGAAAGATTCTTCCTCTAGCAGTAACAATGATCATGCTAAATCCAATATTGTTGCTTCTAGTAGTTCTCTTGATTCCACTAATGATTCTCTTAGCCAAGTTACACTTGAGTAAGAAAATAGCTTATTGAAGGGAATTATAGAGAAAGGAGTGTACAAAAGCCTTGCCGGGAGTAAGCAATTCGAGGAAATTGTGCGCAAGCAAGGAATGCACCGGAAGAATCAAGGTGTTGGTTTTGAACGAAAGTTCAATGCCAATGGAGTTGAGTGGGAAGAAGATCAATACCCCAAGACAAAGTTTGTTCCTCAACAAGAGAAGTATGATACTTCTTTCAAGGGGACACAAGCTCAAGATGATCTTCCACCACAAGACTACAAGCAAAAAGGCAAGGACAAGCTTCAAGAGGAAATTGATGCATTTGAAGAAGCTCCTAAGACCTTAGTCAAGTGGATTCCCAAGACTACTTCAAGTTCCACTTCATCAAATACGACTACAACTCCAAGGATTCCCATCAAGATGGTGTGGATCCAAAAGAAGAAGAACTAGAGAGTTCTTGAGAGTGACTCCGCCAACATACTTCACTCTTATCATTTTGACAAGAACAAGTCCAATCAACTTCCACATCTTGCACTAGTTCAAGGAGTCACAAACCCTCTTGTTGGTAAGACAAGGGACAAGGTAACCTAAAAGTTTTCATGGACATCATCTTGTGTGTGCATCACTCTATGTCTATGGATATCCTTGTTTATTCCTTGTGGGACTAACCCATGTAGGTATTGAAAGTGCAATTCACTCAAATGGATAACTCCAAGTGATCTACATCAACATTGAGCATCCACATCTTCAACATCTACATGAAGTCATCATCGACAAAACCCGAGGTTAGTTCATCCCTCTAAGGGGGGATATCACATCTAGGGGGAGCTTTACTCTAAGTTTGAGCTAAAGCAACTCTAAAGATGTGAACACAACAATGCTTTATGTAAAAGTGGTAACCCCACTTGAGCTTAAACGATGAGTATGACCTATGATCAAGTGTTCTCACTTGACTCCTAAGTCAATATACTCATATATAGATGACCTTGTCATCGCAAATTGCTTGATAGATGCTAGAATTGGTTGTGCATGCCTTGTCACATATTTCATTTGCCATCTTATTGTGTGAGCATGCTGGTTGCATATTTTACTCATTTCGAGGACATCCACTTGTTGTTTTGATTGTTTGGTTTTATTTCCTTTTGCCAAGTGGATGGACAAGAATGCCTAAGAACCTCCTCTAGCTATCTATGCTTTTCTCGTCTCAAACTCTATTCATGCTACATCACAAAATTTGATCAAGTCAGATTCGAACCACTCTGTGTGAGGAGCGCTCGGAGTCCCCGATTCGTCATAGACTTAAACTTCCAAAACCTCTTTATGATTCTCGGTCTGACCGATACCCTACTTTCGGTCCTACCGAGATCATTAAGTTGATCTAGGTTTTCGATCTCGGTGCAACCGATTTGAACCATTCGGTCACACCGAGTTGCAACAACTGTATACAGTTTTGCATTTCGGTGCCACCGAGTTGTTCCACTCGGTCACACCGACAGGGTCGGGCTATATATAGTCACGGGTAAAAATTTGGAAATTTCTCCGAACCCCTTCGCCCGCGCGATAGCCTGCTCTGCCAACTTGGTCTCCGGATCGTCTCCTCGCTGCCAGCTGCCTCTAGTCGCTGGTCTCCGTCGCCGTCAACGGAAATTCAACCCCGCCGTTGCCGCCGTAGCGAGTCTCCGCCGAACTAGGGTATGGACTCGATCTTTGTGCTATTCCTCAATCCGATTCTTAGCACATTGTGATCATCATGATTCTTGCCACGTTTGTCAAACTTCTATCCAGTCAATGAACTCGTAGATTAGGTTTAATTCAAAAAATTTAGGGTTAGGTTTCCGCCGAAACCATCTCGGACCCACCGAGTTGAAAAACTCGGTCCCACCGATTTGGCTTATGCCATTGCACAAGTGAGACTCGGTCTGACCGAGAATTACTTATCGGTGTGACCGATTTTGGAACTCTGTGAAACCCTAGCAGTCTCGGTGCCACCGAACTGTGACTCGGTCTGACCGAGTTCACTAGTTTAGGTGCCAAAACTGCTTCGGTATCACCGAGTTTAGAAATCGGTAGATCCGAGATGCTTTCAGTGGGAAACTAAAACTAAGTTTTTGAATTACTCTTTTGCAAAAATCTCTGCATTTTGTGATGCTTATCCACTCTATCTCATCTATAATCTATTCACAGGGTCAGCAGTCAGAGTTTGCATCATGTCAGACCAAAGTGATAGCCAGAACTTGTCAGAGCAGCAAGTGCAGATGAGTGAGGGCACTAGTCCTTCAAGTTCCTCAGATGATGGCAGCAGGAGCACCCCTAGCAATTTGCCAAAAGGTGCCACCAGAGAGAGGAAGAAGAGAACTTCAGATTCTGAGGATTATGTGGCAGAAGAGGAAGCAACTTCCAAGAGAGTTGAGCTAGCACAGGGCATAAAACCAGGGATGAAGATCAAAAGGCCAGCAGGCAGGCAGCCTATGTCAAAGGCCAGAGCTTCAACTGAGAAGCCCACTCCCATTGAGCCAGTTGCTGTTGAAGGCAAGAAGAGGAAAGAAAGGGTGAAGAAAACTGTAGCCAGAGTGCTTGGCAAGGCTTCCATCATGGAAGATGAGGAGGAAGAAGAAGAGGTAGTTGCACCAGCACCTAAGGCACCCAAGCTAATGGGTGATGCCATAAGATCAGGGGCAGCTGCTTCCAAGGCCAAGTCAGCTCCAAAGCCAAAACCAAAGAGGAATACAAGAAGCATCCCAGCTGCTGAGAAGAACAAGGCCCTAGTGCCTGACACTACAGAAGATGATGAAGAGCAAGTTCTCAGAAAACTCAAGCCCAAGATCCCAGACCACAACGATGCTCATCCTGTGGCTGAGGATATGAAGCTCAGGAGAGACTCAGGGCTGAGGAAGTGGAGAGAAGCAGATCCGTATGCTTCAAGGAGGAGGACTGTTGTTGACTACAGGTTCCACACTAAGGAACAACAGGACTTCTATGAGACAGTCTTATTGGACAAGAAGCCAATTGTATGTGATATGAGATAGATTGATTGGCAATACATCAAGGACAACGAAGAGTACTACCCTGGAGTGCAAGACAGCTTCAATGCTTGTGGAGTAGCAGACTTTGTTGGGCAGAAGCTCACAAAGTGGAACGAGGAACTTATTATGCAATTCTACTCCACGGCACACTTCTATCCAGATGGTAGGATAATTTGGATGTCAGAAGGTACGAGGTACCAGTCTACAGTTGCTGAATGGGCTCAGCTGATCAATGCCCCAGAGGAGCATGAGGATGACTTGGATATCTATGCCAAGAAGAAGATGGACCACAACTCTATGTCCAACATGTACAAGGAGATTCCAAATGAAGCACTTGACACTTTCAAGTTTGGCTCAGTATACTATCTTCTGTCAGGGCTGCCAACAATCAATTGGATACTGAGGCACACCTTGTTGCCCAAATCAGGTGATCACAAGATGATCAAAGGCCACGCGATCAATTTGCTACATATCTTTGATGTGCCACGGAAGTTCAAGGTGATGAGCCTTATGATAGAAACAATCAAGAGGACTGCAGCAGACCAGAAGAGGAGTTGTGGATATGCCCCATAGATTCAGGAGCTCATTAACTCCAAGATGGGCACAGGCATATACTTGTTGGACAAGGAACACCTGCCCATCCGTCCAGATTTTGAAGATAATCAAGTTGTTATGACTGAGAATGAACCATCATCTGCCCAAGCACGAGCCAAGAAGGAGCAGGCGAGGAAGGAGAAAGCTGCCAAGATGCCAACTCAAGAGGAGGCATCTGAGTATTTCTTGAAAACCAAACAAGAGCACCTTGGTTACTTGATTGCATCCACACTGAGGATTGAGCAAGGACTGGCCACCCTCACTCAGAATCAGCAGAGCTTAGAGAGGATCATGGAACAAAAGTTCTATGACTTGGATGTCAAAGTAACAGAGATTCAGTCTGCAGTGGAACAACTTCAGGATGACATGCAGGAGAGAAGAGGCAAGACTACAACGGATGCATTTGCCAGAGTGCCAAGAGCTCAGAGATCACATGTAGTGCCAGTTGCTGACACCAGAGCCACCACTTCTGCACCAGCTACAGCTTCAGTTCCACCAGCTCCAGCATCTACTTCAGCCTCAACTCCAACCACGTCTACAGAAGGCTTCGTCCTTGGAGTGCTCCGGACTCCACCACCACCTGAAGATCAAGCCTGAGTGTCGACTTAGCACTATGCATTTTCTAGAAACTTTTTGGTAACTTGTTGCCAAAGGGGGAGAAAATGTATAAATCATAGGCTTCGAGAGAGAGTGTTGCTTTTAGTGTTGCTTTTATTCTCTCTTGTTTTATTTGGTGGTTTTTCGAACTTTGTTTGCTTTTGAGTGCTTGAGATATTATGCCGTTATCTGTGAGACATTGATGATCATGTGTTTGATCATAAGCTACACTTAATGTTTGCTTAATATTATCATCTTATTTATCTTATGTGATCATTCACTATTCTTGGTGATGAGTGCATGTATTTCATTCTTATCATTTTAAGCGCTCCACCAAGATGTATGTGACATGGAAGAGTAACCCATGACTCTAACTCTTTGTGCATTTGCAGTCCAAAGCAAATTTTAAATATGCACAAAATTAGGGGGAGCTCTTACTTGTCACATACTTCTCAAAGCGACGATATATTTCATGCTTATTATCATTTGTCGAAGCTTTGATCTATATGTTGTCATCAATTACCAAAAAGGGGGAGATTGAAAGTGCAACTATCCCTAGGTGGTTTTGGTAATTCATAACAACATATAGCTCATTGAGCTAATGCTATTCCAAGATGACTATTTCAGGAAAGCTCAATGATTGGCATGGCA
>NC_041384.1:620301757-620324728 GCF_002162155.2 Triticum dicoccoides | reverse complement strand
GCATGGCATGGATGTGAAAGTGGAACCCTCAAAATGCTAAGGACAAAGGATTGGCTCAAGCTCAAAAGCTCAAGACTCTTCATTTTATATTTTAGTGATCCAATATCACATTGAGTCTTTAGGAAAAGCCAATACTATCAAGGAGGGATGAGGTGTTGCTTAATGAGCCTCTTGCTTCATGTGCTTAGTGATATGCTCCAAAACCCTCAACTACTTTCCCATATCCACATATGACCTAAACCCTAAGCCAAACTCGGTCCTACCGATTCTTTCTATCCGGCGCCACCGAGTTTCACTTGTCATAAGCCACTGCCAAACCCTAGCAATTCGGTTCTACCGATAGGGATCTCGGTCTCACCGAGATGGGATTGCAAACTCTCTGTTTCCCTTTCGTAACTTTTCGGTCTCAGCGAAAGAGCGAATCGGTCCCACCGAGATTGCAATGTAAATTCAGTGTTTTCTTTTTGTAACTTTTCGGTCTCACCGAAAGAGCAAATCGGTCCCACCGAGTTTGCCTGATCAACTCTCTGGTTAGCTAATTACCAGAATCGGTCTCACCGAGATTACGTTATGCCCAAACCCTAACCATATAGGTCCTACCGAGTTGCATGTCAGTCCCACCGAAAATCTCTAACGGTCACTAGGTTTACCTTTCCGGTCCGACCGAGTTTGTTGATTCGGTCCCACCGAGATTGGAAAACTGTGTGTAACGGTTGGATTTTGTGTGGAGGCTATATATACCCCTCCACCTCATCTTCATTCGTGGAGAGAGCCATCAGAACACATACACAATTCCAACTCATATGTTCTGAGAGAGAACCACCTACTCATGTGTTGAGACCAAGATATTCCATTCCTACCATATGAATCTTGATCTCTAACCTTCCCCAAGTTGCTTTCCACTCAAATCTTCTTTCCACAAAATCCAAATCCTATGAGAGAGAGTTGAGTGTTGGGGAGACTATCATTTGAAGCACAAGAGCAAGGAGTTCATCATCAACACACCATTTGTTACTTCTTGGAGAGTGGTGTCTCCTAGATTGGCTAGGTGTCACTTGGGAGCCTCCGACAAGATTGTGGAGTTGAACCAAGGAGTTTGTAAGGGCAAGAAGATCGCCTACTTCGTGAAGATCTACCGCTAGTGAGGCAAGTCCTTCGTGGGCGATGGCCATGGTGGAATAGACAAGGTTGCTTCTTCGTGGACCCTTCGTGGGTGGTTGCTTCTTCGTGGACCCTTCTGGGTGGAGCCCTCCGTGGACTCGCGCAACCATTACCCTTCGTGGGTGGAGCCCTCCGTGGACTCGTGCAACCGTTACCCTTCGTGGGTTGAAGTCTCCATCGACGTGGATGTAGGATAGCACCACCTATCCGAACCACGGGAAAAACATCCGTGTCTCCAATTGCGTTTGAATTCTCCAAACCCTTCCCTTTACATTCTTGCAAATTGCATGCTTTACTTTCCGCTGCCAATATACTCTTTGCATGCTTGCTTGAATTGTGTGATGATTGCTTGACTTGTCCTACAATAGCTAAAATCTGCCAAGAACTAAAATTGAAAAAAGGTTAAGTTTTTATTTGGTCAAGTAGTCTAATCACCCCCCTCTAGACATACTTTCGATCCTACACATATTATTTATTCATCACTTAAAATGCATCATCTCTTAGTGTGGTCTTTTAGGAGATACAAGAGCCCTCAAACATCTTATGTTAGTTTACAGAGAGTAGATTTTGGCGACTCCCATCCCGACGGACTGTACCTCGGTACAACGGACCCCACTAAACTAGGAGTATGCGAGTACAGTTAGACGATGAATAGTGTCACCCTCAATGATTGTTTTATCTACTACTAAAATTCAATGGTCATTTGATGGACCAAGTCCAAGACTCATACCCCGTATTAGCACCCAAGAAGTGGCCTTTCCAGTGGGACGTACGGCCTGTGGTGGCCAAGCAAGGCTCGTACGTACAGCAGCAGACCATCCCTCCCCTCCCCTACCGGCGGCCGGGCCCCGGACTCACACCCACCCACCCGGAGATGGCAACATTCAACCCAGCCGGGCGTCAGCCATGAGTAGTTTCAGTACACACACAGAGATGTTCTTCTTTCTTTGGCACTCACACTCTCTGAAGAAGATAAAAGAAAGGGATCCAGCAGCAGGGATGGATGGAGCGAAGACTTTTTACATGCCGGCAGTTAATACGGCCGGCCTCTGCTCCTGCCGTTGCTTCGAACGCTTCCTCCTCCTCCTTCTGCTTCCCCTGTGGTGTGGTGAATTTTTTAGTCGGATCAAGTCACCGCCATAAAGAAGGCCCACGTCGGGGGGCCGAGATTTACCACTCCCACCCACACCCACTGTTCTCTCTCTCCACTGCACCCACGAAGCGCAGACGCGTGCTCCACGTAGCCACAGAGACACACACAGAGAAGAGAGAGAGCAAAAAAGATTAAGAAAGAATAGACAAAATGGAGGAGAGGAGCAAAATGCAAAAGGGGGCGAGAAAACGAAAACACTTCACACACGACACTTTGCTGGACGACACTTAGACGATGGCTAATCTAACAGGCTGGTGATGTTTAGCCTTGTGCTTGAACGGTGGATATGGTGTGTCGTCTGTATTTCGTGTGGTACATGTCGTGCATGTAGCAGTGCTCGCGAGAAAATCAGGGGGGAAAGCGGGGTGTTGGAAACGAACGCCGAGCCGAGGTGTTCGTTCGTTGTTATAAAGCCGCAACTTGTTCCCTTCCCCCTCCCTCCCAATCTGCCTGCGCTCCCTCCCTCATCACTCTCCCCCCTCCCCGCCGGCGGCTGACCTTTCTCTCTGCCGTCGCCTACGAGCTAGGAGCAGTAGGCTACGGGTGAGCGATAGCCCGCAGCTCTGTCCCGCCATTACTCCTCCCTCGTAACAGAGGAAGCAGAGAGCAGAGGAGGCGGAGAAGGGCCGGGAAAGAGCACGCCGGCAGGCAGAGAGTAATTCTGCGGCCGTACCTTCACCCGGGCGGCGCGGCGGCCACCACCACCACGCTCCTAGGCTCCTAGCTAGCTACCGTAGCTACGAGCGAGCCAGCCAGCCAGCAGAGAGCCCACTCCTGCATCAATCGCACAGTAAATTCCGGCGCGCCCTGCATTCACTGCCCCGTCCGTCTGTCCGGCCGGCCAAATCTTTTCCCCTGCTCCTCCTCCTCCTCGCGAGAAAAGGTTCGTCTCTCTTCTCTTCTCTTCTCTTCTCTTCTCTTCTCTTGGTGCCGGCGTTTCAGAGGCTGCCGCCGCCCCCGTTTCGTTTTATATTGGCCTCCTCCTGCCCTCGTATTGGGCGGAGGGTCTGCCTGTGCTGTCCTCCTGGATCTTGATCCCTCTGCTCTGCTCCGTCCGTACACAGCACACAGCAAAGCACAGCGCAGCGGAGCCGCGTGGTGAGAGGACGGGAGGATGGTGCCGCGCGAGCATGGGGACGAGGCCATCGTGGCGGACGGGCACGGCAAGGAGGAGGAGGTCGGGGTGATGGGCGTGAGCAGCGGCGGCGCGGACGGCGACGAGGAGCAGCACGGCGGCGGCGGCGGCAAGTTCAGCGTCGCCAGCTTCCTCTGGCACGGCGGCTCCGTGTGGGACGCCTGGTTCAGCTGCGCCTCCAACCAGGTATGTACCATGTCTGTCTTCCTGAGCGTCGATCGCCATGACGTTGAAGAAGAAGAAGATGATTGACTGATGATGAACGGAACGGGATGGGATGTTGGTTGCAGGTGGCGCAGGTGCTGCTGACGCTGCCCTACTCCTTCTCGCAGCTGGGGATGCTCTCGGGCATCCTGCTGCAGCTCTTCTACGGCTTCCTCGGCAGCTGGACCGCCTACCTCATCAGCGTCCTCTACGTCGAGTACCGCTCCCGCAAGGAGAAGGAGGGCGTCAGCTTCAAGAACCACGTCATCCAGGTACCCACCCCCTGCCCCTTCCTGCAATCCATGGCGTGCTCCCCTCCCTCTTCTTCGCTAACGGTTTGCAGTTCCCGGCCGGCTTCGCCAAACGGGCACGCCTTTCTGTCGGCTGCAAAAATACGAAAATGCTCTCCCTTTTTCAGCGAAAAAATTAATCAAAAACGTCCCTGCTTAGCCTCACGCGTTAGATATGCAGTCTCCTCATCCTCAAGTTGCTTGTCGAAGGAAAAGTGTGAACTGCAAGTCTGCAAATGCAGCGGGCAGAGTGCCTTCCTTAATCCTCCCCTTTTAGTCGCAAAACCAGACCCACATTTGCCCCCAAGTAGTAATCACTATGCTTAATGGTTAAAGCATGACAGTACGCATGTACTGGAAACATGGTGAGGAGTAACTGTGGTTGATTAATGGCGAAGAAAGGAAGAATTACTAATCATGAAGCTGCGATGTTGACCTCCCTTCGCAGTGGTTCGAGGTGCTGGACGGGCTGCTGGGCCCGTACTGGAAGGCGGCCGGGCTGGCCTTCAACTGCACCTTCCTCCTCTTCGGCACCGTCATCCAGCTCATCGCCTGCGCCAGGTCAGTCCGTCGCCCTCACTGTGCGCCCAGCTCAGTAGCTGAGATTTAATTAATTTATTTATTTTAACTTGGTACAGTAACATCTACTACATCAACGACCGGCTGGACAAGCGGACGTGGACGTACATCTTCGGCGCCTGCTGCGCCACCACCGTCTTCATCCCGTCCTTCCACAACTACCGGATCTGGTCCTTCCTGGGCCTGGGCATGACCACCTACACGGCCTGGTACCTGGCCATCGCCGCGCTCATCAACGGCCAGGTGGAGGGCGTCACCCACACCGGCCCCAACAAGCTCGTCCTCTACTTCACCGGCGCCACCAACATCCTCTACACCTTCGGCGGCCACGCCGTCACCGTGTGAGTAAATTATTATACGCTCATCTCTTCAGTAAGTAAATTAGTAGTGCTCTGATGAAGAAGAAGAAGAAGAAGAAGAAGAAGAAGAAGAAGAAGAAGAAGAAGAAGAAGGGCGGTGAGCTTTCCGCCGGGCCGCAGCTTTTGCCCGGCGATCGGGAGGACATGTCTGGATTGGAAACCCGGCTCTAGCTTCCATTCCGATGGTCCCCCGTCCCCGGTCCATGGTACTTGCCGCAGCAGCTGCAGCACCACACTAACACTAATGTACTCTCCACAGTAGTAGCATAAGTTAATCTTGATTAACTTACTGAGCAAGATTGTAGCTTTGCATCTAGCCAGCCCCATCCATCCACCCCGTGGGGCGGCACGGATCCCGATGCACAGCCAGGGGCACTTAAAAACTTCCATCTAGGCCGTGGTGGTGGGAACCGGCCTCCTTTGGTTTAGGGTTAGCTTAGCTTAGCTTAGCTAGCTTGCGGCCATGAGTGAGTCCTGGTGCGCTCATGTGCGGTGATGCATCCAAAAGGTCCTCCCTGCCGGTACTAGCACCCACTCACTCACACACACATGAACATGATACAGTCTAGTCTAGAGGAGGGGGGGAAAGAATTGGGGCGCGGTGTATTTTAGATCTCCGGCCACCATGCATTAGACTAGAGCCCTTTATTCCCATTGCTCCTCTGCCTCCGCGATTACTTAACTACTAATCAAAACTTGATTGGATCATTGGTGTTTCCTGGTAGCTAGCTAGCTTAGCCATGATTTGAGGCCATGCGCGGGGGAATAATTAGCGTCGTCTTCGTCACTGAGTGCGGCGTTCAAACACCCTGGTCGCTGCTCGCTAGTGGCCGCCGTTGGGCCGGAGATTTGAACCGTTTTTATTATATTAATAGTAATCTCCTCCTACCAGCAGCAGCTTCGGCGACCAGGCCACTACTGTGCAGCATTATTATTATTATTATTAAGCAGTAGCAGGAGATGCATTTTAGTTCTAGATACATTCATTTCTGTGACAAGTAATTTAAAACTGAGGGAGTAGTTGCCTACTATGCAGCTAGTGGTGGCGTAAAAACGAGAAAGCTTTGTGGTAGTAGTATTGATGGAAGTGAGTGAAAGAAAAGGACGGGCCATGGCTGGTTGCACTGAACTGAATTGAATTCAGCTAGTGCGGAGCTCACATCAAGATATGCAATCCCGTCCTGGGCGGACCGGGACGTGCGTGAATGTTGCGGCACATCGTCATCGTCATCTGCTGGCGATGATTCCGTTCCGCTCATCTTGCCATCATCTCGACGTTTTGCTTAGCCCAGTGGGGTGAGGGGGACGCAGACCTACTGCTGCTGCTGCTGCCGCTTTAACCAGAAGTTTCGTCGCAAAAAGAAAGATCCCGTGGTGAATTTTCCACTCTGATCGTTTCTGATCTCCGGCAAGTTCGAAGTCCGGTTAGGTGGTTGCTGCAACTTGTTGGGAGTGGAGTGGAGTGGCATGATTAAATTGATTGATTGTTAGGCGATTGGTAGGAGTATATATAATCTGCAACGGACTTATTTGGTCGTATTTGTCGGGATCCTCTATTATTTGACCGGCTGGCGCGTGCACGCATGTGTTGGTGAGTGAGTGAGCGGAAGCTCGCCCGGCAGATTCCCCCTGCCGCCACGATCGATCTTCTTCTTTGCAGCCCAACTGCCCACTGCGTGATTAGGAAGGAAGAAGCCTTCTTTTCCGTGTCATCTGACCAACAAACTCAACAACGCATGCATGTGCAGAGGCCGTTTTGTCCGTTAATTTCCTACTACTTGTGTCATTTCATTTATATAAACAGTCGTTTGTCAATAATGGCGGTGATGCTAATGTTGGTTTGCATGGGCATTGGGCAGGGAGATCATGCACGCGATGTGGAAGCCGGCCAAGTTCAAGTACATCTACCTGCTGGCGACGCTGTACGTGTTCACGCTGACGCTGCCGTCGGCGTCGGCCATGTACTGGGCGTACGGGGACGAGCTGCTGGCGCACGCCAACGCCTTCTCGCTGCTGCCCAAGACGGCGTGGCGGGACGCGGCGGTGATCCTCATGCTCATCCACCAGTTCATCACCTTCGGCTTCGCCTGCACGCCGCTCTACTTCGTGTGGGAGAAGGTGATCGGCATGCACGACACCAAGAGCGTCTGCCTCCGCGCCCTCGCCAGGCTCCCCATCGTCGTCCCCATCTGGTTCCTCGCCATTATCTTCCCCTTCTTCGGCCCCATCAACTCCGCCGTCGGCGCCCTCCTCGTCAGCTTCACCGTCTACATCATCCCCGCCCTCGCCCACATGCTCACCTACCGATCCGCATCCGCCCGCGCCGTAAGCCTCCTCTACTCCTTCACTCTTCTCTATCTATCTATACTACATGCATTGCATTTCTTTTTCTTTTCTTTTCTTTTTTTGCATCGAGGAGGATCATACTGTGCTGTACTATAGCTTTTAGAAGAAGCTTAATTAGCATGTTCTTGCTAGTGAATGCGTGATGCTGCCGTGCGCCTAATTTCTTTCAGATCACTGTAGGAAGAGTACTGGTACCACTGCCTTTTCTTCCTTTATTAGATTAGATTAGGGATCCGACCAATGATTGCCAGTAGGATCGTCGATCGATCATCAAGGATGGGATGAGTGAGGCCGTGCATTGCCAGCTCCAGCTGCATGCATGCATGGCCCGGTTCGCTGCTCTTGGTAGCACCACTGCACCACTAGTCCCAGTACCACATCCATGGTCTGGTCCATGGCGCATCAACAGTGCATGGCCCGATTCACCCATGGTCCATGCATGGCGCATCAACAGTGCCCCGAATGCAACGCAACGCGCATCGGAGGCAGAGGGACGTGCAATGGAATAGACAGTGGAGATCCGTGCACGTACCGCATGCACTGTTGACTGCACGGCCCCAGGGTGGCCCCGCCTCCTGCTTAGGAGCGGCACTGCTCCTACCACGAAGAAACCCCAATCATTGAGCCCGGCCAACGACCACATTAATCCGCCCCGACAACGATTTGGATCCTCGATCCCTCTCCCTCTCCCTCTCCTCCGTCCGTCCGTTGGTTCGGCCGTCGCTGCTGTGGATGGATAGCTGCTACGGCATGGCGAATGGCGCTTAGCCATCGCCGTACCGGTGGTGCGTGTCAGTTCCAAGGGTTGGTGCCCCGAATGAGGAGGTCTCCCCCATGCTTAGTACCATCCTACATATGGCCCATCCCGTAGGTGAGCCTGCCTGAATGCAGCAGCTGTAGCTGGTCCCTCCCCGGCCGCACAGGAGCAGAGGGCCGATCGTGGGCTCGCCGCCGGCCGGGCCGGTATAGATAGCAACCGTTGACATGGAGGTGTCGGGATCTCCTGTTGCTTTGGGCACGAGTCCCCGGAAGCTAGCCGGGCTACCAGGCGCGCCGGTCGCCGTCGCGGAGTTGGCCTGGCGCGTCTGGACTCTCACTGGCTTTTCGCACGGGTGATGGATGGATAGATAGCATGCGGCGCCGCTGGAGACGGACGTCGACCGATGGGGATATCGTGGCGTGGGTTGCGGGGTCCCTTTCTTTCCCGCTCGATTCCTTCCTTTTCCTCCAGCTTTGCGAGAGAGAAATCGAATGTGGTTTCCTGTACGGATGATAGATCATAGATAGAGAACACGCACAACGTTTCTTTTTGTGTGTGCAGCAGCGCAGTGGCTCCGTTCCATGCATCCATCATCCATTTTGTTGTGCATGTTGGTAGTAAATTATGCTCTGTGTTTTACTGATGATTTGTGATCGTTTTGCAACGACTGAACAGAACGCGGCGGAGAAGCCGCCCTTCTTCCTGCCGAGCTGGACGGGGATGTTCGTGCTCAACGCCTTCATCGTGGTGTGGGTGTTCGTGGTCGGCTTCGGGCTGGGAGGCTGGGCCAGCATGGTCAACTTCATCCGCCAGATCAACACCTTCGGCCTCTTCGCCAAGTGCTACCAGTGCCCCAAGCCCGGCGGCGCCGCCGTCGCCCCGGGCCCCTCGGCGTTGCACCACTAGCCCCCTCGCCGTCGCCCGGGAGCGTGACGCCGCCATGCCACCGGCCGGCGGGAAGCCCGCAAGGAGAAGCCCGAGAAGCTTCCCTCTCCCGGCACGGCGGATCCTCCAGTACTGTTGCTTGTTAGGTTTTGGTCGCCTTGTAACATACAAGCCTCGCCTCTCCTCTCCTAGGGTGTCCGTCAGTGTCACACCGCACCGTAGTAGAACATGAGGGTGGCCGGGTCCCTAAGACCCGTTGGGAGTACGTACGTACGTGTCCGTGTGTTTGTGTTTGGCTTGGCTTGGCTTGGCTTGCCCCGCCCAATATATATGTGATGGTCGTCATGGCTTATAAGATTTGCATGCAGCTCCTGGGACAATTCCATACGATGATGAATTGAATTGACGATGCTATTAACATAACATAGCACTACTATCCTCTAGGGTTGTCGATCAGTTTCTTTCATCTTCTTTTTTCATTCACTCTCTCCCCCGCTGGATCGAAGTGTATATTGTAAGCGCAGGCGAGCGAGCGAGCGACTGTGAACTGTAACGGAGACGGTCGATCGGCGTTGATTCCTCCTGCTGGCTAAAGGCAAAACACGGGGGCCATTGTTTAGGGGTCTTCCTCGCTGTTGGCGGCTCGCCTTTTGGCCCGTGCTGCGTCGCTCGCTGCCTTTGGCCCCGGCCCCGGCGGGCGATCATCGGATCTTCCCGGCGGAAATTCTGAAAGGGGCGCCGAGATACGGTGGCGGTGGTGGGTCGGCGCGGGGCATGATGGCGCGCACAACCGGGACCAAACATGCTTGCTCGTGAGGCTGGAACGCGGCGCTGGAGAGTTGTAAAGACGGTACTCTACCACTGCTGGCTTTGCATTGTGATCGTGACAACGACGACGACGGCGACGATACCGATTAGCGGCCCGTCTTATCGCACCGCACCCTCGTCGTACCACGCCGGTGGGTGAGCCTCGCTTTCTTCCCAGGATTGGACTCCACTCCAGTACCGAGTACCGACCCCTGTTGTAGTGGTACGAACCATGTACGTACAGCTCGCAGGATCGGTGCTATTGGCCTGTGCATCACAGAGCATCAAGACGGGCTTTGATTGCAGGGGAGAGAAGAGAAGAGAAGATTGCGCTTTAATTGGGCCATGTGGGAGGTGCAAATGGGGGGAGGGAGGGATTCCCTAATCGCCTCGGGCATCAGGCCGGCCTCCTTGAGATCACATGGCCGGCGGTGGCATGTGCCGTCTTGACTGGTACCCCGCTCCAGATTGCCTCCCCCTTTTGCTTGCCAGTGGTATCTTCCGACCGCCCTCGAGACCGGGGGTTCGGTTCCGCATGTGCTTTCTATGAGTAGCGCACAGCGCGGATGTCTTAATCTGGCGCCAAGTTGCCCGGGCTTCCCCTTGATAATCATATGGTGGTGTGCTGCAATTAATAGTAGTGCTTGCTTCGCCCTGTTGATGCCCGCCAGTATCCGTTGAATGGAATCCCGGGCGGGAGAAGAATACTCGTAGCGACTGTACCTGTCTACCGGACTGTGCTCAGTGCGGACTGCTGTTTGGATGCCATCATATGCCCATGTACCAGTGTGGCTGACGCGCCTGGTCTCGCGATCGCGTGTGCTGTACGGCTATTTTTTACCAGGCCTTTCGTTTCGGGTAAAGGTAGGCGATAGCTTTCTTTTTAGGTGCAAAACAATCTAAGATTCCAAAGCACAGACCAGAGACACCATAGGCAAGCATTAGCATCAATTATCCAAGCAAATAATCATGGAGAACCGGCTACAACACGTCCACGTCTTTTGCTCGCGACACAGGGGAAAGGCGTCCTAAGATAGCAACAATGCATCTTTCCTAAAGCTCGTATGCCTTTGAACAACAAACGAAAGTATCGTAGCAGATCGCGAGGGAAAGCTCAGAAGATATCTGGTAGGCCTATAGTTGGCTGCATACGCCAGTGCCCAGCTCAATGGTCAAATACTGCAGATACTTCTTTATTGGATGTCAAATACTGCGGATACTGAGGACACCTGACTCGTCATAGAAAAGCTATACCTCGACTCAACTGATCTGAACGCACTTGGAACCAATCCCACACATAGAGAGACCACAAACCGCGCAGTTGTTAACAGCAGCATTTTTAAAAAATCTGTTATAATGAAGCAAGGCAGCTCATCTAACAAGCAGTTTGAATTCCAATGAACAGTGTCAACGCGGTAAATCATGTTAAGAGCCACATGTCACAGAAGTACTTGAATGAAGGGGAAAGCGATGAAACTTTTATACTCTGAAACAGCAGAACTACCAACATATATAGCATGTTTTAATACCCATGAGCAGACCACCAAATGTCCAACCAGGACTGAATCAGCTTAACCAAAACCTTGGGATTCCTGAGTCGCGCTCAGCCGCAGTACTATTGTTGGGCAGTCTCTGTATTCTGTTTGAGAACTCGTTTGCCTGTGAACAATTGAGGAAAAGGAGAATCAATAATGATTTTATCATAGCCCATACGACCAACTAATCCCACCAAATAAGCACTGTTAAAAGAACATGTGCACCTAACATAACAACAAGTGAAGAAAAATAAATTATTGGGATCAAGTTTCTCTTATTACATTCAAAGGCAAGATTTCACCAAAACCATGAAAGGATGGTATCGAGAAAAAAGCAGGATTCCGCAGAACAGTACATACAGATACAGGGATGAGCTCCCGGGATTTGCTCAGAGGCAACATTCCATCAAACAGTGTCAGCACAGGAATCAAGTTCCTAAACTCAGCTCAACAGCAGGATTCTTATTAGATCATAGCGCACACTACTGGAAAAAACTATTCTGTGTCATATCAGCATTATTGGTAGCACCTATATTCTCAAAATGTAGGACTGTAGGGATGCAGAAGGTATATACTGGAGAAATAGATGAATTAACGAAAAATATTAGCTGGGCACAATGCAAGGTAACACCTTCAGAACACATCAGAAATTACGGAACAGAAACAGGAAATGTGGCACAATTTTTGGGGTTACCCCCGAATGCAACTAGCATGTGGACGTGATAAACAAAACATTTGAACTACTCTAAAAAAATTAAGGATAAAGAAAATATATTAAGATAATCCTCTGAACTTTCCACACGAGATAATGAAACTTCAACCCCCTGAGATGGTTTTGCAACGCAGTTTGGACTTCCTAAGCTCCATATTTTTTTAATAAACAACCCCAAAACCACCTTGAGGGGTTAAACTATCGGTTTTGTATGTTCAGGAGGTTAGGTATCTGATTAGATAGTTTAAGCAGTTATGTAGGCCAAGCACCAAAGTTCAGGGGGTAATCTGGACTTCTTCAAAATATTAATGAAGAAACAATCACAAAATGGGAACCCTGACCTTCTCGTCAATCCACATTAGAGAGCGCAGCTGATTATCCAGTATCCGGACAGCGACATCAAATGGTGCCATGTTATCTGTAGCCTCAAGCTCACCACCCTGCATTGGACAAGGAGACTCAAGCAATGCTCATTACAAGACAAATGTTATAATCTGAATATTTACCTGAGTAGAGTTCATGGTCTGAATGATGGATTTTACTTGTTCTGTCATATGCTGCAACTCATTCTCCACAACTTCACCTTGCTCGTACCTTTGCATTGCCAAATAATTTGGTTAGAGATTTCATTTCCGAAATGAGTTGTATGATTTGTTTACTAGAGATTAAAAAGTCAAACTAAACCCAAGACTGAAATAACAAAGCTAAAACAGCCAAAATACATTGAACTAACATTATATCCCTTGCCGAGGCAGCCTCATCTTCACGAAGTAAGACCCGTTCATCCTGGAATATACGTTCGGCTTCCTCCTCCATGCTCTGCAGAGCCTTGTCCACCTGCAAATATAAAACGTGTAGGTTGTAAGCATAAAGCTGAATAATTAACCTCTGCAGATTCACTATGTATGGATAAATCGCTAAAAAGATTAAACTGGAACTCCAGTAATGGACCTTTACGTCATTGATTATCCAAAAATATTTAGCTTGCCAATCAAGTTCTAATACCCAATGTGTGGGCTTAATCTTGGTGACCAGAAAATTCCAGCACATAAGCACTCACATCAGTTCTATCAGATTATCTATATTGTGCCTATGGAGTACTTCTTGAGCATTGTGTATTAAATAATTTGATAGACAACCTAGCTATAAGTCAATTCAACATGTTAAGCAAATATCTGCAATGCAAATTCTGAACAAGCATGACAATCTCACTCAACTGAATTTCCAATTGGTAAATGACTTTACAAATGGACAATCAATTAAAAGGAAACAAAAACATGACTGTGGTAGCTAACTAACATAGTAAGTAAATAATACATTTAACAGAAGGCCTAATTGATTATGCAATTAAATTGTATGATAGGAGCTATGCTAAAGAAAATCACAAAAAATGTGCATCTAAGCCTCAACTCGGTGGCTCTGTCAATGACATCACTTAAAAACCATTGGCGTCACTTTAAAACCTCAGATTTTTGTAGAAAAATGCACTAAATTCTTGCAAAGATAAAACCTCAATATGGCAATTTTGTATCGTCAATTTATTATAGCTATAGACCACAAACCTTAGGTGCAATCTATGAGACATTTGAACACACAAGATAGGAAGAGACCTCGAGCTATCAGGCATAAAAATATCTCTGGTCGACACCTCAACATATATCTCAAACCATTTTTTTCCGACAACAGAAGTCCAGGACAGCTTATAAATAGTAGTATGTCATATAAAGGGAAGCAACTCAATATGCCATTCGAAGATCAAATAGAATGAGACGTTAAACAAACACAAACAAAAACTAAGTTATAACTAATATATGAGCAGACAAGAAAAAGTTCACACCGCCACCCACCTCTTTCTGATGAGTTTCTATTAACTCAAGTTGCCTCTCCAAGCTTGTTTGTGTTTCAACAACTTTGGCCACATCAGCCTGGAAGAGGTAAGGAGTCAGGATGAAACATAACTATGAAAATTTACTGTGAACATCATGATTCAAGAGAGCTGCTATGTACTGATCTGAAACGCATCAAATGGACTCTAGACAAATAATTAGGGTTGATTAAGTACTGGTTTCTATTCCTTTTCATTTCAAATCAACTACTATTAATATTTTAAATTACTTATTTCAATGATGGAATTGGTTGACTTATTAAGGCCCCATCTGTCTCTCCAAAATACTTGTTATGTTAACTCATGGAACACAAAATAGTGTAACTGATACTACTAATTTGGCAGCATGCCATGTTTACCCTGGTTAATGAAAGACCATCACTACTTGGCATTGGTCCAATTGGAGAGAATGTGTATATCTGTCAATAATTTGAAATTTTAGCTAAACGGTGCATACTGGGCAAGTATTGAAACAAGTCCAAGGAGCTGAAACAACAAATAAGTTGAACCAGAGGTAGCATTGACATGGGAACAATCCTAAGTGGTTGTTTGGATAGTAAAGATTAGCCGTGGGTTTACAGAAAGCAAGTTTTTATCTTTAGCCAGGTTTTAGCAAAATCGGTTTTGCTTACTGTTTATATGAAGAATTAGTTTATAGAATATATTGTTTGGGGCTAGTAAGTGCAAACCAGTTCTATCTATCGCCTTGTTTGGAGGATATCAGTTCCTATTCTCCAGTCCGTGAACGCGGTCGTCTCTTTCCCCAAGCGGGCCATCGCACACACAAGTTGTAATTTCAATTCCTGCTCCGCCCTCGTCTCCTACACACCGCTATCGTCACCCATCGGGCCTCGACAGCTCCGCGCACGGACACTGGCTGGCGGCCGCTACATCCCCTGCCCCTGTGCGCCTAGGTAGACGGCGGCTGCATCCTCTGGACCCAAACCTGAAATTTACCCACTCATACAGAGGGACTCGACGGAAGGTGCCGTTATCCGAGATCAGCACGAGCACGCAGACGCACACGCACATGCCCTCGCTAATCGCTGGCCTTGAGCTTCAGGAGCTTGTCTAGGATGTCATCACCGGCAGGGCGTGGCTGGGCACCATCCTGTATGTGAACTTGGTATACATCAACCGGCCGGTGACGTACATCACGCGGCATGTGTCGTTGATGGGTAAAACACACACAGCATTGTTTGTGCTAGTAGCTCTGGCGGCCGGCGAGCGGGACCCTGGGCACAAAGGCAACCGGGTTGGTGCTAGGTCTGTCACCCTTCAACGTCGGACGCCTGAGAGGATCCGGCAGTGCCGCAACGATGCGGCGGCGGCCATGCCATGGCTGGACGACGAGGGCGATCAATTAGTAGCGATGGAGTATGCGCAAAACACATTTGTAGAAAAACTACTAATAGTCGCTTTTCCAAAAAGGCAGTACATTCCACCTATCCAAACAACTCCTAAAGTATATACAATATGTTAACACGATTTAAGATTCCCTCATAACTCATAAGTCATGTACCAAGTCTGAAACCGAGTGGATTTCTTTTTTGTCCCATATTTTTCTGTTCTATTTTTTTATCAGATATGCATATACAGTATGCCCCGGAATAGCCACGTCCTGAGTCCAAAATTCTGTTGTTTTGGATGCTCAGGGGTGGGAAGTTCTCTTGTAATGCTAGAGAGTTTGCCGGTGTGTTCAATCTACCATCTACCATCTGGAGATGCCTTGCCCCAACTGCACTTACTTGACCAGATGACTGAAAAGGAGAAAAGGAGAAAAGGAAAACATCTGGCTAAAACCTGGATAAGCCTGAATTGCCTTGCATTATACTCCCTACATCCTCAATGTAGGTCGTCTTAGCCATCCTCGATGCAGTGCTTTTAACATAAAACAATGGAATATGCTACCTTTGTGTTGACCACTATCTTCAACAAACGCATTAGTTGACAAACTAAAATTCAGGAAGCATATGTATACTTTAAAGAGCTTTGGTTAGACCTAAAAGCAAAAGCTTGCATGAACTGAACTAGAAAGCAGAATTTTAGTGAAAAATACTGTCTGTTCTCAGTTCCTGTTATAATTCAGTAAGAGAGCTGGTGCTCCAACACATAACATTAATGGAAGTTTAACACATATAAAATTGGCTACAAGACAAGACATACCTCAAGCCTTATAAGAACATTCCTGTTTTGCAGAATTCTCCTGTCCCATTCAGATATGGCAGTGGCATGCTTCCGGAACTTTGCTGTGCGATCTTGAAGCCCATTGTTCCAGTCCCTAATAATCTATAATAGGTAATTCCATGAGACTTCAATACTAAAACATCACTAGTTTACTGTGCAGCTAAGGTAAAGATGTTCAGAAAGCACAATAGAAGACCAGTCCAGCCTGGAACAAACGACAGTACTTGAAAAGGATAAGTACAATACCTCCTCGACACATTTACCAACAATTTCTGACGGAAGCTTAGCTGCTTGAGGTGCTGCTGGAGTGATGGCACTCGTACTAGCTCTGCAGAAAGAATACAAGAGGAACGTTGTGGAAAATGTTAAAACCTTACTACGCAAGTTCAGTAACAGGCCATAGTAGAAATAAATTGAGGGTGGATGTACAACCCAGTGCTACTAGCTTGAACAGCTGAGGAAGTCGCCTGACTTGTGGTGGCGATGGTGGCTAGTGTGCTTGCGGCTGTCGTAGAACCACCTGTGCAATACACACACTTAATATCCTCAAGATTGCCAAAGTTTTCACTTAGGAATTTAGTAAACAGATATAGTGGAACAAAAACTGCCGACGTTACAAAGAACTAAATTGGTACTGAATCCAATAAGTAGTTCGGGATATGTATATTATTCTCCATTGAAACCTAATTGTTCGGTATAGTGTATAGTATGCCTGAGCTAATCTAAAAGGAAGACACCGAATTGCAAAAGGTACTGAGGATTTAGAAATGTATCTCACCAAGCAGTGTAGACTGAGTTGCCGGAGTTGAGGCAGGAGCTGGTGTGGGCGCTTGCAAGCTAAAACTAGGAAATGCAGATGTTGTGGTAGAAGGAGTCGTGGCTGCAGAAGTAGTGATAGTGGTGGCAGTGGTTGTAACTGCTGCTGCTGATGACGCCGGCGGTACTGTAAAGCTGAAACCGCTAGCGGAGAACAGTGATGACCCCGAGGTTGCTGATGGTGCAGTCGATGCACTCGCTGCGGAAGCAGAAGCAAATGTTGGCGTGGGAGTAGCAAAAGATGCACCAAACGGGGAGCTAAGAGAGCTCGCTGAAGACCTTGCAGCTGCACCAGTATTAGAGAACAATGAGGGAGCAGATGCAGCCTGCGAAGTGGCCAAGGAGAAACCACTGGCGGGCGCAGAGGCAGGCGTGGTGGGAGCAGCGGATGCAGTGTTTGAGAACGAGAAGGCAGAGGCTGAGGGAGCACTCGAGAACAAGGAAGGGGTGGTGCTGGCCGCCGTCGTGCTTCCTGATGACGGCGTGAAACCAAACGACGGAGCAGAGGCAGTAGTTGCTGGCGCTAATGAAAAGCCAAGGGATGGCGCGGTCGTGGCAGTGGTTGCTGGAGACGATGCCGCGGCGTTGCTGAACAGCGGCGCGGTGGAGGTGGATCCAAACAAGGACGAACCAGTGGCGGGCCCAAACAGAGACGGTGCGGAAGCCGAGGTAGTGGCGGTGCTAGATGCGGCGGGCGCGCCGAAGCCGAATGATGGTGCCGAGGCGGCGGCGGAGCCTGATGCCGATGAGCCGAAGCCGAAGCCCGTGGCGGCGCCAGAGAAAAGACCTGGAGTGGACGCAGCGGAAGAAGCGCCGAAAATACTGGGGGTGCTGGCGGCGGCGGTGGTCGCACCGAAGAGACCTGGTGTGGCCGCGGGGGAGGAGACGGCGCCGAAGAGGCTCGGGGTGGTGGCCGCAGACGAGGTGGCCGGTGCGCCGAAGGGGCTGGGCGTGGTCGTGGCGGCCCCGAATATGCTAGGCGTGGTTGCTGCGGCGGAGGTGGCGGGTGCGCCGAAGAGGGGAGAGGCGGACGAGGTGGCCGCGGGCTGAGAGAACCCGAAACCAGTGGCCCCGAAGCCAAAGGGGGACGGGGAGGAAGCGGTGGCGGTGGCCGGAGCGGAGGCGGGGGTGGATCCGAAGAGGGACGAACCAAAAGCCGGAGCAGATGAAGCGGTGGTCGCGGAGAAAGGGGAAGAGCCGAATGCCGGGGCGGGGGACGAGCCGAACGCGGGGGCGGGGGAGGAGGAGAAGGCGGATGGGGCGGTGGAGAAGGAGAAGGGGGAGGACGAGGTGGATCCCGCGCCGCCGGAGTTGCCGAACGCGAAGGAGGTCGCCATGGCCGCGACGGCGTGCGTGCGGTCGCCGATTTGGGGCGGATTGCTAGGTTTTAGCGTGGTTTTGCCGCTGACCCCTCAGCGATGCGTCTTGAGGGATTTCCTTAGAGGTGCCTTCTGAAATATAGAGTTTACGAGGGGGGGAGAAGGGAAGTAATTAGGAAAGATAAGAGGACGCGGGGTATCTACTCCCGACTATACCTGGCCAAACCTCGGGCTGGGCCTAGCCAAGCCCGAGCAAAAAAACCTGGGCCCGAGCCTGGCCCGGCCCGGCCATCGGGCCTAGTTTTTGGGCCCAAGCCCGGCCTGAACATGCAAAAGCCCGCCGGGCCTCGGGCCGGGCCCCTTCAGAAAACTGCAAAAATGACGGGCTCGGGCCCGGCCCGGCCAGGTCACCGGGCTCAAAATCTAGGCCCGAGCCCGGCCCGGGAGCAGCGTCGGGCCGGGTCAGGTCGGGCTTATTCGGGCCGGGCCGGCCGGGCCGGGCAGCCCATGGCCAGGTCTACTCCCGACCTTCTCAAATGCTCCTTAATGAACAGTAAAATACCTTTGGCAAAAAATTTTGTGTGCTTACAAAAAATATCATAAAATGGATATTGGGCAGCATTTTTGGAGTTCTGATTCAAAGTTTGCATCCAAAAGAATTTACTGCTCATCCCGAGCTCAAATCAGCTCAAGGGTAGAAGGGGACTTTCGTTTATAAAAGCACCGCTCTAGCCGATCTCGTGAAAGCTCTTACTGCAAAAGTGTTCCAGGGTATACTACAAAAAGTTTTTACGGTATGATGTGTGTTTCGGCAGAATAGATCCCATAAAAATCATTTCAGCACAGATGTGGAGCCCACTAGTCAGTTGTTGAATTTACAACAAGGTCCCTGACAAAAGCATGACACACCCTAAAAGCAAAATG
Organism: Triticum dicoccoides; assembly: GCF_002162155.2. Classification (NCBI taxonomy): domain Eukaryota; kingdom Viridiplantae; phylum Streptophyta; class Magnoliopsida; order Poales; family Poaceae; genus Triticum; species Triticum dicoccoides. Next base: position 620,305,671 of record NC_041384.1, on the reverse strand, counting down.
TAAATTACAATAGGGTCCTCTAAGACGCCAATGATGACACCGTCATCCTTGAGCATGACTCTGGTGGTAGAAACACGCCAAGAAACCCGATTCCCTCACTCTCCCGTGACCCGTAGGAATCGATCAATTAAATCAAAACCCAACAACGGGGATAATCAACTCGAGCTAGTCAGAATGGTGGCCATTAGGAGATGGCTCGTGCGGCTCCAGCCCCTGCCCCTCCTCGCTCAGCAAACCCCTTGTCGTGTCGTCCCACCACCCATCCCCCACTGCCACTTCCTCAGCTCCTCCTCCTTCCCACCAGCGGCATCCGCACCCGCACCCCCTCCCCCTTTCAGCAGCGACAGAGTGATACGTATCCAACGTATCTATAATTTATGAAGTATTCATGCCATGTTTACAACAATTTTATATGGTATTGGTATGATTTGAATGGAACTAACCCGGAATGACGTTGTTTTCATCAGAACTACCGTGGTGTTGTTTTCTGTGCAGAAATAAAAGTTCTCCAAATGCAACGAAACTTTTTGACGGTTTTTTTTTGGAACAAAAGAGGCACAAGAATCTTCGTGGGAGGGCCATAAGGTGAAGGAAGCGAGCACTACCCACCAGGGCGTGCCAGGGGCCTTGGCCGTGGGCTGGTGGGTAGTGGGCATCCTGTGACCCATCTTAGCGTGAGACCGACGCCAAAAAAATCCTATAAATAGAAAAACCACCATAAATAACCCTAGAACTTTGACTCCGCCCCTACACGCCTCTGTACCTTGGAAATACCATCTGGAGCCCTGTTTCGGCACCTTGCCGGAGGGGGAAATCATCACCGAAGGCCATCTTCATCATCCCGGCGGCCACCATGATGAGGAGGAAGTAGTTCACCCTCGAGGGTAGGGGTATGTACAAGTAGCTATGTGTTTGATCTCTCTCTCTCTCCCTCTCTCTCTCTCTCGTTCTTGATTTGGCTTGATCTTGATGTACCATGCGCTTTGTTAATATAGTTGGATCATATAGTGTTTTCCCTCTCTATCTTATTATGATGAATTGAGTTTTTACCTTTGAGATTTCACTATTATCGGATTGAATACTTTTATGGATTTGAGAACACTTGATGTATGTCTTGCATATGAATACTCTGGTGACAATGGGGTATTATATTGACTCACTTGATGTATGTTTTGGCACTCAACTCGCGGATTCCCGAGGTGACATTAGGGTAATCTATGCATAGAAGTTGATGCACATTTTGTCCTACTTTCTCTGGTAGAAATCTTGGGGCAATCTTTGAAGTTCTTTGTGTTGGATTGAATATTATGAATCTGAAGTTGTTTGATGCATATCGTATAATCAACTCACGAATACTTGTTGTGACATTAGAGTATCTAGGTGACATTAGAGTTGATTAATGTGTATCATATGGTGTTATTTTATTATGGACTCTAGGGTTTTTTGTGACACTTATAGAAATACTTCAATAGATCGATCGAAAAGGATAACTTTGAGGTGGTTTCTTACCCTACAACAATTTCATCTTATGTTCTCCGCTAGACAAGAACTTTGGAGTGATTCTTCATCGCACCTTGAGGGATTGTTATATGATTTAATTATGTTAGCACTATTGAGAGATTGGACTAGCGAAAGTATGAACTCTAGGCCTTGTTTCTAAGCATTACAATACCGTTTGTGCTCACTTTTGTTACTTGCACCTTGCTGTTTTTTTATTTTCAGATTACAAAAACCTTTATCTACTATCCATACTACACTTGTGCCACCATCTATTCGTCGAACTAGTGCACCTATTGAAGGAAATATGCCCTAGAGGCAATAATAAAGTTGTTATTTACCTTTCCGTATATCATGATAAATGTTTATTATTCATGTTAGAATTGTATTAACCGGAAACTTAGTACATGTGTGAATACATAAACAAACAGAGTGTCCCTAGTATGCCTCTACTTGACTAGCTCGTTAATCAAAGATGGTTAAGTTTTCTGACCATAGACATGTGTTGTCATTTGATGAACGGGATCACATCGTTAGAGAATGATGTGATGGACAAGACCCATCCGTTAGCTTAGCATAAATGATCCTTTAGTTTTAGGGATAATTAATTTGGTGCCCTTAGTTGTGTCCCACTAGGCAGGTTTACCCCTAGTTTCCGAAAACACTTGTTCCTGCCCAAACCACTTTGCTCCTCTTATACTTTTGCCCTTTGACCGTTTGACCATCACTTTGAAAACTTCATAAAAAAATCATACTAACTCAGAAAATTTCAAATAAGATATCAAAATGTTCAGAAAAGCATCACCTATATGTGTATGTCATTTGCATTCATGAAAAAAGTGTTGGTCAGTCGCCATCTCAGTTTTAGCTCATATGGTCTTAGCATGAACATTAAAATCTAAAAAATATAAAAATTCTAAAAACAATTGGTGGCAAACTTTGACCAATGTTTTGAGTGCTTGCCAAGTTTCATAAGGGAATGACATTCGTGGAAGTCGTGGTAAAAAAGTGAAATTTTGGAGCATTGATTTTTTTGCCACGACTTCCACGAATGTCATTCCCTTATGAAACTTGGCAAACACTCAAAACATTGCTCATAGTTTGCCACCAATTTTTAGAATGTTTTTAGATTTTAATGTTCATGCTAAGATCATATGAGCTAAAACTGAGATGGGGACTAGCCAACACTTTTTTTCATGAATGCAAATGACATGCACATATAGGTGATGCTTTTTTGAACATTTTGATATCTTATTTGAATTTTTCTGAGTTAGTATGAATTTTTTATGAAGTTTTCAAAGTGATGGTCAAACGGTCAAAGGGCAAAAGCATAAGAGGAGCAAAATGGTTTGGGCAGGAACAAGTGTTTTCGAAAACTAGGGGTAAACTTGCCGAGTGTGACCCAACTAGGGGCATAAAATCAATTATCCCTTAGTTTTATTGCTATTGCTTTCATCATGACTTATACATGTTCCTCCGATTATGAGATTATGCAACTCTCGAATACCGGAGGAACACCTTGTGTTCTATCAAACATCACAACGTAACTGGGTGATTATAAAGATGCTCTACAGGTGTCTCCGATGGTGTTTGTTGAGTTGGCATAAATCAAGATTAGAATTTGTCACTCCATGTATCGGATAGGTATCTCTGGGCCCTCTCATTAATGCTCGTCACTATAAGCCTTGCAAGCAATGTGACTAATGAGTTAGTTGCGGGATGATGAATTATGAAACGAGTAAAGAGACTTGCTAGTAATGAGATTGAACTAGGTATGGTGATACCGACGATCGAATCTCGGGCAAGTAACATACCGATGACAAAGGGAACAACATATGTTGTTATGTGGTTTGACCGATAAAGATCTTCGTAGAATATGTAGGAGCCAATATGAGCATCCAGGTTCCGCTATCGGTAATTGACCGGTGATGTGTCTCGGTCATGTGTACATAGTTCTCGAACCCGTAGGATCTGCATGCTTAACATTCGATAACGATTTGTATTATGAGTTATGTAATTTGATGTACCGAAGTTTGTTCGGAGTCCCGGATGAGATCACGGACATGACAAGGAGTCTCGAAATGGTCGAGACATAAAGATCGATATATTAGAAGGTTGTGTTTGGACACCGGGATGGTTTCGAAAAGGCTCAGACATTTTCCGGAGTACCGAGGGTTACCGGACCCTCCCCCCTGGGGAGTTAATGGGCCTTCATGGGCCCTAGTGGAGAGAGGAGGAGGCGGCCAGGTGGAGGCGCGCGCCCCCAAGCCTAAAATCGAATTGGACTAGGGTTGGGGGGGGGGGCGGCCCCCCTTTCCTTCTCTCCTCCTCCTCCTTCCCTCCTTCTCCTAGTGGGAATAGGAAAGGGGGACGAATCCTACTTGGACCGGGAGTCCAAGTAGGACTCCCCCCATGGC
>NC_041384.1:620290881-620301544 GCF_002162155.2 Triticum dicoccoides | reverse complement strand
CACCTCGGTCATATTGTCATAGTGCTTAGGCGAAGCCCTGTGCCGGTAACTTCATCATCATCGTCGCCACGCCGTCGTGCTGACGAAACTTGTTGGGGAACGTAGTATTTCAAAAAAAATTGCCTACGATCGCGCAAGATCTATCTAGAAGAAGCATAGCGATGAGCGGGGAGAGTGTGTCCACGTACCCTCGTAGACCGAAAGCGGAAGCGTTTAGTAACGCGGTTGATGTAGTCGAACGTCTTCGCGGTCCAACCGACCAAGTACCAAACGCACGGCACCACCGCGATCTGCACACGTTCAGCTCGGTGACATCCCTCGAACTCTTGATCTAGTTGAGGCCGAGAGAGAGTTTCGTCAGCACGACAACATGGTGACGGTGATGATGAAGTTACCGACGCAGGGCTTCGCCTAAGCACTACGACAATATGACTGTCGTGGTTCTAAGTATGACAGTAGAATGGGGGTAGGAATGTAGAGGCAAGATCCTAACTATGGAGTAGTTGTACACGCGAGTTTTACGAGTTCAGGCCCTTATCAGAGGAAGTAATAGCCCTACGTCTCGGAGCCCTGAGGCGGTCGACTGGATTATGCGCGTATGTGTTACAGGGGGTGTGGACCCTTGTCCCGGAGGAGGGGGGTGGCTTATATAGAGTGCGCCAGGACCCCAGTGTAACACCCCGAGACCGATGTGCCAGGTGTCGTCCAGATATTCGTTGTTGTTGCATTGTCATTGCTTGCGTGTCATGCATTGCATATCATGTCATCATGTGCATTTCATTTGCATACATGTTCGTCTCATGCATCCGAGCATTTTTCCCGTTGTCTGTTTTGAATTCCGGCGCTTCGTTCTCCTCCAGTGGTCATTTCTACCTTTCTTTCGTGTGTGGGGATTAAACATTTCCGGATTGGACCGAGACTTGCCAAGCAGCCTTCGTTTACTACCGGTAGACCGCCTGTCAAGTTTCGTATCATTTGGACTTCGTTTGATACTCCAACGGTTAACCGAGGGACCGAAAAGGCCTCGTGTGTGTTGCAGCCCAACACCCCTCCAATTTGGCCCAAAACCCACCTAAACCCTCTCCATCATCTAGAGCGTTCGGTCACGATCGCGTGGCCGAAAACCGCACCTCATTTGGACTCTCCTAGCTCCCTCTACCTATATAAACACCTCCCCCTCCCGAAATTCACGGATGAAACCCTAACTTCATCCTCTCCGCGCCGCCGGACACTTCTCCCCCGCAGCCCGGACATGTCCGCCGCCGCTTTCGTCCAATCCGGAGCCGACACGCGTCGCTGTGCCCACTTCCCCGCCGCGCGGGCCCACCATGCCCGGATCCGGCCCGCGCCGGGCCGAACCGGCCCTGCTCCGCAGCCGCGCAACCCGTTCGCTGCCTCCACCATCGCGTCGCGCCGCCGCCGTGGAACTCTAGCGAGGCTTCGCCGGATCCCCGCCCGGAGTCTTCTCTGCCGCCCGGTCATGCCTCGCGACACACCATTGCCGCCGCGGTGAGCTCGCGTCGGCCCCGCCTTCTGCTCCTCCCTCCCTGGTCTCTCTCACGGCCTCTCTCTCCCGCAGGTGCTCGCCGGTGACGAGGCGTCAAGCTCGTCGTCCCGAGCCGCTCCCGCCTTTTCCGCACCGGATCCGGTGAGCCACCGCCCGGATCTATCCATCCCCGGCGTTCCCCGTCGCTCTCCGGCCGTCGTCGTGCCCTCCGCCCTCGCCGGGATCCCGGTGCGCCGTCGCCGCCATGGATCGGGAACCAGATCCCCGCTCGAAGCGTTGACCCTCCGCGTGGGCCCGCAACCGCGGCCCAGCTCCGGCCGGCCCGGTCCACCTTCTCCGGTCCAACTCCCTCCTCCACAGATGGGCTCGGCCCAGTGGTGAGCAGCCCGACTAAATCCCGCCCGTGCGACTCATAACTATTTGACGCTCACTAAAATTCTACTAAGTCCCCGAAACCCTAATCCATGTGCCTATCTTCATCATGCTATAACTTTGCATCCGTAGCTCCGATTCATGCATATAGCATATCAAAAGGTTCATCTCAGAGAGTACATCATTTCATCCCATTGCATCATTTTCATTTGAGCTCATTTTGATGCCTGAAATGCTGTTAGAAGAGGGCTACTTGAGATAATTGTCAGATCTGTTACTCCATTTAGCTTTTTGTCATTTTTGCCATGATTAATATGTGCATGTTATGCCCTGATGCTCTGCATGTGTTTTGTTAAGGGTTTTGTCATCTTTCCAGAGGTGCAACCCATGTATTTTTGTGATGTGTGTGGTGACTTGTGCAAGCTTGCAAAGTGGTGCACTTGCTAATTCTGTTTTTAGGGACTTAGCAATTCCACTAAGTCCTTGAGCTGTTTATCTCATGTTGTCATATGTTCATATTGTTTCCTAGTGATCCGTGCCTCTTTTGAGGATGATCAGTAAGGATGTTTTGTTATTATTGTAGTACTCTATCCATCCATGCCTTTGTTTGCAATTATGGAGCACCCTAGCTTGAGTCAATCGAGCTCTACTTTTGCTACTTTGTGAATCTGGGCAGATTGTCAACTTGTTTGCAATTTTGCCGATGATGTTGTAGTTGATCCGTGCATGCTATGCTATTGTTCTTACCATGTCTAGCTTGCATTTTGTGCCTTCTTGATGGATGTATGCTTGTCTTGCCATGACTTGCACCGTAGTGAGTGCATCGAGCTCGTAAACATGCCTACTTGAGTTATATTTCAGCATGTGTCAGTTTTCACTAAGTCTGTGATCTGGTTATGTTTTTGCTATGTTCACATGCTTGCAATTGTATTTTCTGATCCGTTTTGGCTCAAGATCACTAAGGGACTTTTGTTAAGCTCTTTGAGTAGCTCCATGACATGCTTTACTTTGCCATGTTCAGGTCCTGTAGCATGTAGTTTTGTTGCTCCGAAGAGTGCTACCTGATCTGAAATTCCAGACAAGTGTTAATTTCACTAAGTCTGAAATCTGTTTACCATATGCATTTTTGCCATGCTTGTTTGAACCTGTTAATGGATGAATTGGCCATAGCTCGGTGCTAGACTTTTGTTAAGCATCTTGTGTGCATCCCTGCCATGTATTTTGTTGTCATGTTTGGGTGCTGTAGCATGTTCTTTTCGTTGCATTTAGATGCCTACTTGCTGTAAATCGCAGACCGGTGTCATTTTTGAATCGCTTGCCATTTCAAAACCGTAACTCCGATTCCGGCGTTCTTTATATCATTTTCAAGCGATTTCATCTCATCTTTCTAGTGGAACACTTGGTTTTCCAAATTGAGGCCAGGTTCTTGCATTTCCTGTCATATCTTGCATTTTGCATCCCACATCGCATCCCGCATAGCATATCATCATTGCATCATATTGCTTGATCCTTGCACGTGGTTGATTGTATCCTTGTTGCTTGTTTGTCTTGTTTGGGTAGAGCCGGGAGACGAGTTCGCTAACGAGGAGCCCATTGAGTTTGCTTTCGAGGATCCAGTCAACTCTGACAACTGTGCAGGCAAGATGATCATACCCTCGAAATCACTACTATCTTTGCTATGCTAGTTTGCTCGCTCTTTTGCTATGCCAATGCTACGATGCCTACCACTTGATTTCAAGCCTCCCAAATTGCCATGTCAAGCCTCTAACCACCTTGTCCTAGCAAATCGTTGATTGGCTATGTTACTGCTTTGCTCATCCCTCTTATAGCGTTGTTAGTTGTAGGTGAAGATTGAAGTTTTGTTCCTTGTTGGAACATGGAGATGTTGTTCCTGGTTGGAACATGTTTACTTGTTGGGATATCACAATATATCTTATTTAATTAATGCATCTATATACTTGGTAAAGGGTGGAAGGCTCGGCCTTATGCCTGGTGTTTTGTTCCACTCTTACTGCCCTAGTTTCCGTCATATCGATGTTATGTTCCTGGATTTTGCGTCCCTTACGCGGTTGGGCTATAATGGGAACCCCTTGACAGTTTGCCTTGAGTAAAACTCTTCCAGCAATGCCCAACATTGGTTTTACCATTCGCCACCCAGCCTTTTTCTTTTCCCTTGGGGGTCGCGCGCCCAAGGGTCATCATTATTTTACCCCCCGGGCCAGTGCTCCTTTGAGTGTTGGTCCAACTTGTCAGCCGTCGGTGGCCACCAGGGGCAACTCTGGGCTGGCCTACCGGAAGTTTGGATGATCCGGTGTGCCCTGAGAAAGAGATATGTGCAGCTCCTATCGGGATTTGTCGGCACATTCGGGCGGTGTTGCTGGTTTAGTTTTACCCTGTCGAAATGTCTTGTTGTACCGGGATACCGAGTCTGATCGGAATGTCTCGGGAGGAGGTCTATTCCTTCGTTGACCATGAGAGCTTGTGATGGGCTAAGTTGGGACACCCCTGCAGGGATTTGAACTTTCGAAAGTCGTGCCCGCGGTTATGGGCAGATGGGAATTTGTTAATGTCCAGTTGTAGAAAACCTGAAGTTGACCTTAATTAAAATGAATCAACCGCGTGTGTTACCGTGATGGTCTCTTTCCGACGGAGTCCGGGAAGTGAACACGGTGTTGGAGTTATGCTTGACGTAGGTTGTTTTAGGAGCACTTCTTGATCATACTTGTATCGACCGTGCGTTGCCTTCTCTTCTCGCTCTCATTTGCGTATGTTAGCCACCATATATGCTAGTCGCTTGCTGCAGCTCCACCTCATACCTTTTACCTTACCCATAAGCTTAAATAGTCTTGATCGCGAGGGTGCGAGATTGCTGAGTCCCTGTGGCTCACAGATACTTCCAAAACCAGCTTGCAGGTGCCGATGAGTCCGTGCAAATGACGCAACCAAGCTCAGGAGGAGCTCGATGAATACCTTGTCCTTTGTGTTGTTTCGTTCTAGTTGATCAGTAGTGGAGCCCAGTTGGGGTCGATCGGGGACCTTTGTCGCATTTGGGGCTCTTCTTTTATTTTGGTTCCGTAGTCGGACCTTGATTGTATTTGGATGATGTAATGCTTTATTCATGTATTGTGTGAAGTGGCGATTGTAAGCCAACTATGTATCTTTTTCCTTATGTATTACATGGGTTGTGTGAAGATTACCTCACTTGCGACATTGCTTTCAATGCGGTTATGCCTCTAAGTCGTGCTTCGACACGTGGGAGATATAGCCGCATCGAGGGCGTTACACCCAGCTAGCCCACGTTACAATGGGTTCAATGTACATTAAGGCAAGGCGTTACTGGTAACGCTAGTAATAAAGAGGTATAAATGATCTTTAAGGTTACAGAGTGAATGACCGACTGTTGCCATCCTGAGTGATGTTAGGACTTCTACACTCCGAGTGGTTTCTTGTATCTTTGAGTGTCTTCAAGACTGTCGAGTGGAACATAGCTTTATGATCGAGTGGACGATGATTTTTCTTCGACTATTTCTGGTTCTTTTAGAGGTGTCCTTGGGGAGGGTATCTTGGACGGATCCATGACCCTACCCTAGGCACATAGCTTCGTCATTAGCCCCCGAATGGATCAGGGTTTGAGTGAGGAAGGAGTTGAGAACACTTCCGACTCATTCTTCGTGCTATGAGTATATCTTGCTCTGGATCAATGAACTGAGGAGATAACATCAACTTCTTTTTCAGTCGCCTTGGTCCATTCTTAATTTTTGTCAAGTGAACTTTCACGGTAGAGTTCCGAATGATATGTGGAGGATGTTTTCAGTCTGACAAGTTGCTCTGCTCTCTGCGGATTTCGCGGGATTCGAATTTTGGGAAGCGCGCCAGACGGGCGGGGCCGTGGTAATCGGGGCGGATTAGGCAGGTCGACTCGATCCCCGCACCACATTTTTCGCCACGTATTGCGCGCGCGACTGTTGCGGGATTTGTTTAGATCGTCTGGGCCTACCAGTTAGTCACTCGGGGAATGAGCTTATAAAGGCACCGGACCGGGTCTTTGCACACCGTGCTCCCATTTTCTTCCTTCTTCCTCAGACTTCTCCGCCGCGCATGCTTCCGCTCTCGGCGTCGCAACCTCGCTCGGACTCGATCCGCCGCCATGGGGAAAGAGAAGACGGTGGCGTTGGAGCGCGCAAAGAAGGCGACCACGAAGGCGAAGGGCAAGAGGACCAGCCGGGGCGGATCGTCGTCAAGATCCGGCCTGCCGCCGGGCTGGATCCAGGGCGATTGGATCCGCTGGACGATCAGCCAGGACGACCTTGACGATCTGGTGGAGGGGGACTGATCCCCCACAAATCGGCGCGGCTCCCGGGCAACGAGACCGAGCCGCAGCCGCGGGAGGGTGAGTGTGTTCTCCTCGCCACCCATGTCGACCGCGGGTTTTCTTTGCCTCCCCATCCTTTCTTTCGTGGGTTTCTGAACTTCTTCGGGGCTCAACTCCACCACTTCACTCCGAACACCATAGTCTATCTGGCTGCTTTTGTGTCGATGTGTGAAAATTTCTTGGGTTGTCGACCGCACTGGGGTCTCTTCAAACACATCTTCACATGTCGCTCCCAGTCGGTCAAGAAGGCCAATCCGAGTGACGAGAGGATGCACGTGATCCAGATGTGCGGGGGCCTTGGTATCCAGATGAGGAACAAGAGTACCTTCCCAGCGATGATCCTTCCCGACTCGGTCCGGGGCTGGCAGTCAACTTGGTTTTACTATAAGACTAGCCGACCCCGGGCCAGTCGACTGGACTTCCTCCCTTTTCCCTAGCTCGAGTGGAGAAGCCCTCCTCCTTGAGGGTGGTCCCAGAAGAGAAGGCGCGGGTCAAGGTGTTGGTCGAGCGGGTTGTCCAACTTGTCCGCGACGGGGTGACTGGGATGGACCTGCTGGAGGTCTTTCTCAGTCGACACATCCAACCACTTCAGGCCCGTGACCATCCGATGTGGATGTACTCGGGACTCGAGGACTCCACTCGGATCCACCCGGAGGACGTTAGTGAAGACACCTTGGAGAAGTGGCTGAGGGGAATCACTAGCAACAAAGACAATCCCTGGGGGTCTAGGAGGGTGATTCTATTCGACCACTCGCGCCAGCCGGAACAGGTATGATTCTGCTTTGCCAAGTATCTTCCCGATTCACTGTGTGACACCTTGTTGACGGTCGACTATGTTTCTTTTGCTAGTTATCTTTTCAGGCTCTCATTGATATGTACTCGATGCCCAATGGAGTGCAGGGGCAAGACATCGAGGAAGGAGCGAGCGGGGGCGAGAGCGGCGAGTGGCACTCGGATGCCGAGGAGGACGAGGAGAGCGACGACTCGACTGATGACGAAGAGGTCGACTCGCCTCCTTGCAGAGAGAGGAGATCCAAGCACGCTCATGACCCGGAGAGCACCCTGGACCTGGCGACCGCGCCGACTGGGCAATCTTCGAAGCGCCCTCAGACGTCTTCCCCAGCGCCGATTGAGAAGGCCCCGAAGCAGCTCAAGGTCGTGCCGCCTCCAGCGCCAAAAGCACCGAAGGCCACCTCCTCCGAACTGCCAAAGGCTTTACCCAGGATCAAAGTGACCGTCCCCACCATCTCCGGGTAATCTTCTGACCTGTTCTTTTTGTCGACTTGAGCAACAGAACATGACCGACTGAGTGCGGATGTTTGCAGTGCTGCTACATCAGGAACCTCTTCCTACCAGTACCGAGACGAGGAGATGGCAGACGCGGTTACCTCCAACCCAGGTAAAAAGCTCTTATGATCTTGTTCTTGATTACTTGGTCGATTGAATTCGAGTGGTTTATTTGGGGTCGACTGATCTTCCCTGTAGCTCCACACAACGTCATCGATCTCCCAGACGATGATGAAGATGTGGATCCTAAGCCCAGAAAGAGCAAAAAGGTAGCAGCTGGCAAGGCGTCTCAGCAGGGACCAATGACAACACCAATCGTCCGTCAATCTGAAGACGCGGGCGGGGCCTCTGTAACTTTCACTGTACCCTTGTCGAGTGAACGCCCCGCACCGTCGACTGTACCGGTGATTCCTTCCGTCGTCCCATCTCACGCCCCGGAGGTCCAAGCTGCTGCACCTGGGTCGTCTGCCCTCTTCTTCACCAGCTACCCTGTCCCGGAAAACCAGTCGGATGCGGCTGCGGAAGCCATCCGTCAGGCTAATGTGATGATGGAGCGGATGAAGACGGTGCACGAGAATAGCCAGGTTTCTTACGACGCCAGGGCTGCTCTCCGGGCCAATGTCTAGGTACGTAAACTTTTGACTGACCTTGTTCCGTCAGGATATGCTATCTGAAATATTTTCTTCCATACAATCTCATGTTGTTTGCGTCGAATCTGTACACCCACTGGGTGTTTTGTTGTCTTTGGTATTTGCGCTCTTCCACTCGGTCTGGGCGAGTGGGGTATGAACCGGTGGGGGCACGCTGAGTGCACCCACTGGGTGTAGTCCCCGTTCTCTTTCCTTTCCTTTTTTCCACTCGACCCGGGTGGACCGGTCGAATGGGATCTGAACCAGTGGGGGCACGTCAAGTGCACCCACTGGGTGTAGTCCCCGAGACCGCGATCGACTGCTGGCAGTCGGCCGGGGTCTGAATAGTTTTTTTATATACTCGACCCGGGCGGACCGGTCGAGTGGGGTCTTGATTAGCGGGGGCACGCCAAGTGCACCCGCTGGGTGTAGTCCCCGAGACCGCAGTTGACTGCGTGCAGTCGGCTGGGGTCTAAGTGAACTCTTTAGGTTTTATTCACTCGGAAGTAAATAATTTTCGATCTTGTTGATTGACACGTCTTTTGCCTCCTACAGAAATCTTGTACTCTCATTTCCAAGTTTGCTGAACTTGAAGAGGAGCAGAGGCAACTCAACCTCGACTTGGAGCTGGCCCAACAGAATTTGAAGAAAGCTCAAGATGAAGCTGCTGGTACGGAAGGTAACTACCTGTTGACTGTCTTTTAATATATTTCTTCGATCTCTTGTTTGATTCGATTGCTTCTTTTGCAGAGAAAATGAAGTTGGCTCTAGAGAAGAAGGACTCGGACCTCGCCGCTGCGCAGAAGGAAGCCCAAGATAAAACTGCCCTTGCAGACTAGAAGCTGGCTTCAGTCAGAGCGCTAGAAGGGGAGGTGAACAAACTGAAGTCCTGCCTCAATGAGTCCAACCGAGAAGTGAGTCGTATGAAGAAGGATAAAATTGTCCTGAATGAAAAGTTGGAGTCTGCGGTCCATAATAGGAATGACACGGAAGCTTATCTGAGAACTCTTGCCAAGAAGCTCTATTTGATGCTGGAAGGTACTCCTTTCAAACCGACTGTGTTGATGCTTGCAAATGAATCCTGTCCTGTCGACTCACTAATTTTTTTAACTGCAGAATTCTGCCAAGACTTTGACGAGGAAACTGGAAAGGTCGAGACGGGTCTGGACCCTGTCGCTTCTCCAGTTTGCGACGAAACTGCAATGAACGTGCTCCGACTGGAGTCTCGTGTCTCCGGCGTCACAAGCTATCTCGCGCGTCTGAAGGAGGCAGTCTCACGAGTCGACTCATTGCTCTGGCCGAGGGCGACGCTTCAAAATGACCTGGAATCCCTGATGGCTCGACTCAACGAGATCCCTGACCGAGTGCAAGAATGGAAGAAGTCCTCCGCCCGGTGTGGTGCTGATGTGGCGCTGTCCTTGGTGCGAGTCCACTACAAGGAAGCTCGTGAAGACAAGCTGGTGGCGATCAAGGTCGCTAACACCAAAAGGCATGACTTCTAGTCCTTCATGGAGACTTTCATTGCTGCTGCCACTCGGATCGTGGATGGGATCGACTTGGACGAATTCATCGAGCCTGCCAGCCCTCCTCCTGGCGAGTGAACAAACTTATGAGACTTGAATCTACCTTAAATTTGCCTCGGAATGCCGAGTGATTACTGTAACCGTTAAACTCCTTCGGGCTTGATGCTCGAATACTTTGATCTCCTGCTTGGAACTTTAGGATTTATCCGAATTTGGTTTATTTCCAAATATGCTTGTGTTTTGCCTTCAAGTGGACTTTGTTCTTTACTCTGAATAATCTTTGTGCTTGAGACGTAGCTCTGAGGTGGTGACTCCAGTCGACCTGCACTTCGTCGTCCTTGCGGATAGGGATGGAGTGCACATTGTACTTGTGGCGTAGCTCCGAAGGGGAGGGATGCAGTCGACCTGCACCTCGTCGTCCTTGCAGATAGGGATGGAGCGCACATTGTACTTGTGGCATAGCTCCGAAGGAGAAGGTTGCAGTCGACCTGCACCTTGTCGTCCTTGCGGATAGGGATGGAGCATGCATTGTACTCGTGGCATAGCTCCGAAGGAGAAGGTTGCAGTCGACCTGCACCTCGTCGTCCTTGCAGATAGGGATGGAGCGCACATTGTACTTGTGGCATAGCTCCGAAGGAGAAGTTTGCAGTCGACCTGCACCTCGTCGTCCTTGCGGATAGGGACGTGTTTGGAACTTAGGCAAGTAATGGACTACAGCTAAGCCCCCGAGTGGGAGGGTTGCTTTCCACTCGGCATGATTTTTTAAACTTAGGCGAGTACTGGACTGCAGCTAAGCCCCCGAGTGGGAGGGTTGCTCTCCACTCGGTAGGATTTTACAAACTTAGGCGAGTACTGGACTGCAGCTAAGCCCCCGAGTGGGAGGATTGTTGTCCACTCGGTAGGATTTTACAAACTTAGGCGAGTACTGGACTGCAGCTAAGACTCCGAGTGGGAGAACTTAGGCTAGTACTAG
>NC_041384.1:620196162-620290361 GCF_002162155.2 Triticum dicoccoides | reverse complement strand
AGGATTTTACAAACTTAGGCGAGTACTGGACTACAGCTAAGCCCCCGAGTGGGAGGGTTACTCTCCACTCGGTAGGATTTTACAAACTTAGGCGAGTACTAGACTGCAGCTAAGCCTCCGAGGCAGAGAACTTAGGCGAGTACTGGACTGCAGCTAAGCCCCCGAGTGGGAGGATTGCTCTCCACTCGGTAGGATTTTATAAACGTAGGCGAGTACTGGACTGCAGCTAAGTCCCCGAGTGGGAGAACTTAGGCGAGTACTGGACTGCAGCTAAGCCCCCGAGTGGGAGGGTTGCTCTCCACTCGGTAGGATTTTTTCAAACTTAGGCGAAACAGATTCGCGGCTAAGCCTCCCGAGTGAGAGGCTTGCCCATCACTCGATAGGATTTTCTTTCGAACTTAGGCGAAACGGATTCGCGGCTAAGCCCACCCACTGGGGGATTTCAGAGGTAAATAAAAGCAACAACAATCATGCGAGAAGACTGAAAAGCTCTTGTCTTTGACGAACAAATTACAAAGGTACTTCTTGTTACATTTTATTCGAATGAGTGCTTAAGTATAAAAGGGGCGAAGCAGCTCCGCGTTCCAGGCTCGTGGCTCGTCCCTCTGATGCTCAACACTGTAAAGATGGTATGCTCCATTGTGGAGAACTTTGGTGACGATGAAGGGGCCTTCCCAAGCCGGGGCGAGCTTGTGTGGTTTCTCTTGATCCACTCAGAGAACCAGGTCTCCTTCTTGAAAGGTTCGACCTCTCACGTTTCTGGCGTGGAATCGACGCAAGTCTTGCTGATAAATGGTCGACCAGATCAAGGCCATCTCTCTTTTCTCCTCTAAGAGGTCGACTGAGTCTTGCCGGGCCTGCTCTGCTTCCTCTTCGGAGAAGAGCTCGACTCGGGGTGCGTTGTGGAGCAGGTCACTTGGTAGAACAGCTTCGGCTCCATAGACCAAAAAGAAAGGAGTTCGTCCAGTCGATCGATTGGGAGTTGTCCTCAAACCCCAAAGAACCGACGGAAGTTCATCAACCCAAGCACCTGCTGCATGTTTGAGATCACGCATCAGTCGGGGTTTCAGTCCTTTGAGAATTAGGCCATTCGCTCTCTCTGCTTGTCCGTTCGACTGCGGGTGAGCGACTGAAGCATAGTCGACTCGTGTGCCTTGAGAAGCGCAGAAAGCTCTAAACTCATCAGAATCGAAGTTCGACCCGTTTTCTGTGATGATGCTATGTGGAACTCCGTATCTGAATGTCAATTCTCTGATAAAACTGACAGCGGTGCTGGCTTCAAGACTCTTGATAGGTTTAGCTTCGATCCATTTGGTAAACTTGTCGACTGCTACGAGCACATGAGTGAAGCCGCTCCTACCAGTTCTCAGTGGTCCCACCATATCCAATCCCCAAACAGCAAAGGGCCAGATGAGGGGAATGGTCTTCAGGGCGGACGCCGGCTTGTGAGACATGTCGGAGTAAAACTGGCAGCCTTCACATCTGTCGACTATATCTTTCGCCATTTCATTTGCTCATGGCCAATAGAATCCGGCTCGGTATGCTTTAGCCACGATGGCCCGAGAGGACGCATGGTGACCACAGGTCCCTGAGTGGATGTCGTTGAGGATCATTCGACCTTCTTCTGGCGTTATGCATTTCTGACCGACTCCAGTCACACTTTCCCTGAACAGTTGTCCTCTTATCACAGTAAAGGCCTTAGATCGATGGACGATCTGTCGAGCCTCTTCTTCGTCCTCTAGGAGTTCCTTCCTAAGGATGTACGCAATGTACGACACTGTCCAGTCGGGAGTAATGACTAGAACCTCCATGACCAGGTCAACCACGGCTGGGACCTCGACTTCAGTCGGATCTGTGGCATTCTTAGGCTGCGGGGGCTCTTCAGTAAAAGGATCTTCCTGAACTGTCGGTGTGTGAATATGTTCCAAAAACACATTGCTGGGAATGGCTTCTCTCTTGGAACCTATCTTTGCCAAGTCATCGACTGCCTAATTTTTTAGTCGGGGTATGTGATGGAGCTCTAACCCCTCAAACTTCTTTTCCAACTTCCTCACCGCGTTGCAATAACCAGTCATGGCTGGGCTTCTGATGTCCCACTCCTTCATCACTTGATTGACTACCAAATCTGAGTCACCATAGACCATGAGGCGATGGACGCCGAGTGAGATGGCCATACGCAACCTTTCGGGGATATACCCCGCGGTATAAACCGCCGGATGTATGACCCGGCTAGAGTTTGGCGATTCACTGGCAACCCACTTGGACATGGCGGTTTACGGTTCATTGGTAATCCGGCAGGCGGGTCAGAGGAGCGACAAGACCCGGTGGCCCAACGGGCGGTTTATGGATGGCCGGATCATGCTATGGTGGGCCGGTTTAAGAGAAAAGGCGTGAGGAATATTTACTTTACAAGGAAGACCCGGACTTGTATCCGGTTTGTATTAGAAGGGAGACTAGTCCTAATCCTAATAGGACTCCACATGTAACCCGCCCCTTCAACATATATAAGGAGGGGCAGGGCTCCCCAAAGAGGGACAAGCTACAAGCAAGAAGAAACAATCTTAGGGCTAGACACAAAGAGGAGAGCCGGTTTACGGCGACTCCCTCGTGATGATAATGAGACCTAGCCTCAAACAGCATGTAGGGCTATTACCGGATGATGTTTCCCGGGGCCCGAAGCTGTCTAAATCCCTGTCTTGTGTCGCGTCTCTCGATTCCGTTCAACCCCTCTCAAGCTACCACATAGATGCGTTGGCCTCGCGACTAGGTCCTGACACTAAGGACATCTGACGTGACAATTCCACGACAGTTGGCGCCCACCGTGGGGCCTGCGCACGGTGGTGTTGAGTTCTTGGAGGGATCTCATCTAGGGTTTTGAGAAGTGCACAAGTTTCCGGATGAACAGGAGCCGGTTTGGAAGAATTCACATCAACTATGGAGTTCATTAGTCAAAGATTGAAAAAGTTTTTCAGCGGCGGCATATACAAGTTTGAGACGAGAGAAGTTAGGGTTCGGCATCCTGTGCGTCGTCGCCCGACGCGGCCTGATGAACCGAAGCCAGATTAATGAAGGAAGCCGACATGATTTCTGCTGAGCCGCCGTACGCCGCGTCATATCGATCCTCAAGTTGCCGCTGCTGCGTATATACGCTCGAAGCCCCGAGTACGCAGTGTCTTGTTTGCTGTTGTGAGAAAATCAGTCATTGCTGCTGTTTCAAGTCCCAAGGGCCTTCACGTGAAGCTAAGTAGAATTGTTTGTGCTTCCATTACCGATCAAAAACTAGTACTTCGATCAGCCGGCTACTAGTGTTAGTGCTTGTCACGTCAAGTTACAGTTTTTTGGTTTCGAACAGCACGTCAAGTTACAGAGAGCACGTGTCTGGGCGACACGTCGAATCCAGATGAAAGATCACTTTTTTGCTGCCACAGTTGCGTGTTGCCGAGATCGATAGGAATTGTGCTGCAAACCGCCAGACGTCGTGTCAGATCAGTCCACGTGAAGACTCAGATTTTGGAAAGGAATAATCTATACAGCAAGCGGGACCGGTTGCTATTTTATTCGATGACCGGCTGCAAGAGCTCAGGACATCAGTCAAATCTACTGGAGATGGAAATAATAGAGAATAGGACAAAAAGATTTTTTCGCCAGAGTCCACCGTGGGTGGCGTTCAAGGGCCAGCTTGACCCGTCGGTCTCCAGCATGGACAGAACGATCCTCCTTACTAGCGGAGTTTCTATAAAGGCAGAGTGAGTCATGGCCTACTGTGGGTTCGGGCCGCTACTGCGGTCTCGCTTTCAAGTCGCCCCTTCGGTCGCTGTTATATCTGGCACTTTGTTGGTTCTATGTACATACTAAAGGCTGCATCAGAATACATCCAACATTATCCAGTACTGGTATCCGCGTTCATCCGGAAAATAAATCAGGTGATATTCGTCCGGTCTGTTTAAACAACACATATTAATTTGGGAGAACAATTATTTTGTCGCATAATATTTTTACGCAGGATAGTCCTTCAGGACAAAGGTGTTATACAGCGGATATGGAGCGCGCACCAGCATAACTTTGCACTAGAGTCCGGTCGTGTCATGTTGCTCGACGGATAGCTTGCAAGTCGTGGCTCCCGCTGTTCGGTTTACAACGTCGCGACCGACTCACCCGTCCGCACTGCCTTACAAACGCCACGGACAACTCGCCCGTCCGCCCTTGCGGCCAGTTCACGCGTTCGCGCTGGCTTACAAACGTTGCTGCTGATTCACCCGTCCGCACCAGTTTACCACGCCGCGGCCGGTTCACCCGTGAGCGATTTCAAGTTCACCTAGCGATCATCAAATTTCATGGCGGATTATTTCCGGCCTGGCACATCAGGTGATATCCATCTAAAATGTATTTTATTGGTACATATTATTTTTTATCAAAGAGCAGTTTATCTTTGTCTTGGTCTGCAATATGGTTGATGCAGGATAATTGTTCACTACATCAAAATGATGTGGTTAACTCGTCCGTCCGTGCCGATTTACAACGCCGCGGCTGGCTCATCCGTCTGTCTCTCGCGGCCTGGTCTACATCAACACATCGGGCCGCATCTGTCTGCGTGATCTGTTCATTGAGTATGAGCAAGTCACTACTTGGGAAGCCCGGTTTCTCTTCCAACAAATTGGAGGCAAATTATCATATATATCAACCGCCGTCTGCACTAGATGGTTCAATGGGCAGGCGCACAGGTCGCCACCACTGCAGTTTGGTTAACTTCAAACAACCAGTTGGAAGGAGCCATTGGCCGAGTCGCTGACACGGCTCATCCGGGATCATTTATAACCCGCCGCAGTCACTTCAACCTTCTGTGGATTCACATCGTGCTATCAACACCAATGATATACAAGTTATGCCGGTTTATATCACGGTCGAACATGGAGAATCTCAAGCCAACTCCTCGAGTCACCTTTGAGACTTGGGGGCTACGATGACATAAGTCAGCAAATCTTGCCAGTTTCAGCAAAGTTAAAAACCCAGGACGATGGAGGGAAAGATAACCCGGTCCCGGAGGCTACTGTTATGAAAATTTAAAGGCTGTCGGAAAATTTCCGTCTTAGAAAGTATATAACAGTTACAAAATCCCGGCTCAGTGAAGAAGTTCCGGATCATCAGAAAGGATTCCGGTTTAAAATCCGGCTCAAGGGAAGTCAGTCTCACTGAAGCTCTCAAGTATCCAGTTTACAATCCGGTTCAAGGGAAATATATTCTCCCACAAAGCTCTCAAACTCTCAAATCCGGTTTAAAAATGTCCGGTTCAAAAAGGAATTAACTTCTCGCAAGTTCGAGTTGAAAGGCCATCAGAAAATTTCCGGCTGAAAATGAAGATTCCGGTTTACAATCCGGTTCAAGGGAAAGATGTCTCCCACAAATCCTTGAAGCTCTCAATATCCGGTTCAAAATCCCGGTTCAAGAAGGATTTATCTCTTGCAAAAAAGTTAAAGGGTGCCGAAGAAGACTTGCTGCCATGTTGCGCGGTCCAAACATGGGTATCATGCCTTATTGGCTTATCATATTATTGGTCACTTGGGGGCTTGGTCGTATCCGAACCATAGCCACGCCTCTTGATCGGCCTAGTGCCATAACATCACTGGGGGCCTTGGTCGTGTCCGAACCAACGCGACACCTTTTGATAGGCGACAGCCACCAGATCACTTGGGGACATGGTCAAGTCTGAACCAGTCACGCCTCTTGGTCGGCCTAAGGTCACAAAATCACTTGGGGGCTTGGTCGAACCCGAACCATTGCCACGCCTCTTGATCTGGCATATATGCCACGAATCATTTGGGGACCTGGCTGACTTGAACCATAGCTACACCTTATTGGGAGCTTGGTCGTGTCCGACCATGGTAACACCATCTGATCGGCTCAGTAAAGCCTCTTTTTGCAAATGGTCTTATCATTGCCTTTGCTTCCATATTTTTTTCATAACTGTTATTTGATTTTTGTTGCGTTTTTTAAACCGACAACGTTTTAATCCGGTTCAACTATCAATTACAAATTGGTGGAACACGGTCAAATCCTAATCCAGAGACTATCTGCCCGGTTTGATTTTATGTTACCATCTTATTATGGAATAAACCGGTGTTTATCAACCCGGCTTGACTTTCAATTACAAGTTGTCAATACAGGATCAAGTTATAATTCGGAGACTATCAGCCCGGTCTGGTTTGACTACGAGTCGCCAGTATTATATATGGTTAAACCGGTGTTTATCACAACCCGACACGGTTTTATCATAAACCGGCACAATATGGAAGGAGTTATCAGTACTCGAGATTTGGGTTATCACCCTTACTAAAAAAGAAGTTGGTAAACCAACGATGTGATTCAATGTCACAGGTATGATATGTTTCATATTCGATTATTCTAAAAAGCAGCCTTGGTTATAAACCCAGGTTATATGTTGGGCATTATGACCCGTCTGGCGGTAAACCGCCAGGACACTTTAAACTTGTTGTATGCAGAAACAAGTTGAATAAAACTTGATTATAAATCACCGGTGTTTATTAAACCGGTAGTATTATCCGGTGTTTGTTAAACCGGCCTGATTTTTGGACTATAAAGTCGCTAGTATATATATATTTGGATTGCACCGTCGGAGTTATGCGCTTATAAATCACTGGATTATATTATCTT
Organism: Triticum dicoccoides; assembly: GCF_002162155.2. Taxonomy (NCBI): domain Eukaryota; kingdom Viridiplantae; phylum Streptophyta; class Magnoliopsida; order Poales; family Poaceae; genus Triticum; species Triticum dicoccoides. Next base: position 620,283,692 of record NC_041384.1, on the reverse strand, counting down.
GAATAGCCAACATGGCTGGATTTTTATGGTTATTAATAACCGGTATTATTGAGTTTTCAAAGTCGCTTTAGCGCAATGGTTATTATTTTATCAAAGGATATGATTTATTCGACAATGGAAGGAATAGTCCCGAGTTGCTGCAGGCTCACAACCCGGCACTTGGGGGCTACATTATTCAAATTGAGGTTACATGCAAGTCTCATGTCGCTGCAAGCATGCACCATGACACTTGGGGGCTAATGCAAAGTAATTTTCTGCTCATATTATTGAAGACCCGACTCATCACATTATAATGAGTCGGCCCTTGGGGGCTACCAATTGCTCCTATCAACAGTTGAAGGTACAAAGCTTTTTATTCATTATATTGAAGAGTCCACTGCTCAGTTGGTAAAGCACAAGGCTCTTAACCTTGTGGACGTGGATGCAAGTCCCATGATGAGGGTTACATCATATGATGTTATTTTCATTGAAGTATATATTAAAGTCCCAGCTCAATATTATCTTACTGAGCCGGTCCTTGGGGGCTACACATCATTGCTCAAATCTACATGATTATACCTACAAAGTCCCTGCTCATTATTGCATAATGACCCGGCTCTTGGGGGCTACACTGGTTGAAGTTTTTATGAGTATAAGACAATTGCAAGTCCCAAGTTGCTGTAAGCATGATAACCCGGCACTTGGGGGCTACATAGTATGGAGTATTCAGTTTTTACTAGTCACTGGGATGAACAACATGGATTTCTTCTTAAGTGGCAGTATTTATATTGAAGCAAGTCTTAAGCCATCACTTTGTTCTGCTCAAGACTTGGGGGCTACAGGTATTATATTATTATCGAAGAACTATTTTCAAATTCTCTGTTTTGAGCAAACTGGATTAACCCGGCGTCACCAATCATTATGACCCTGTGTCTGTAACCCGGCGTCATCAATAATCATGAACCGGCATTAGCAACAATCATGAACCGGTGTTGGCAACAATCATGACCCGGGATTATCAGTTTTTACAACCAGACAATGGTGGTAATCATAAACCGGCAAGTTTTACATCTTCAAGCCGGCTGGATATCAGTTGAATATTTCAGAGACTAATATTTTTGTCAAGTCAAAGCATTGAAGGCCGATTCAAATGGATTCTTTATTTACAAATATTTTCTGCAAGAAAATTGATTATGAAGATGGTTATTAACTTGGAAGGAAGAAATGACAAGGATTTAAGGATGATCAAGTGCCGACTTACAAGTATATTTAAACCGGAGCACAACCCAACAAATTTGTTCTTGTTGCAGATCAGTTTAACATGGATGAATCCAAATTAAACTGGGGGCTAATGTCGGGGATATACCCCGCGGTATAAACCGCCGGATGTATGACCCGGCTAGAGTTTGGCGATTCACTAGCAACCCACTTGGACATGGCGGTTTATGGTTCATTGGTAATCCGGCAGGCGGGTCAGAGGAGCGACAAGACCCGGTGGCCCAACGGGCGGTTTATGGATGGCCGGATCATGCTATGGTGGGCCGGTTTAAGAGAAAAGGCGTGAGGAATATTTACTTTACAAGGAAGACCCGGACTTGTATCCGGTTTGTATTAGAAGGGAGACTAGTCCTAATCCTAATAGGACTCCACATGTAACCCGCCCCTTCAACATATATAAGGAGGGGCAGGGCTCCCCAAAGAGGGACAAGCTACAAGCAAGAAGAAACAATCTTAGGGCTAGACACAAAGAGGAGAGCCGGTTTACGGCAACTCCCTCGTGATGATAATGAGACCTAGCCTCAAACAGCATGTAGGGCTATTACCGGATGATGTTTCCCGGGGCCCGAAGCTGTCTAAATCCCTGTCTTGTGTCGCGTCTCTCGATTCCGTTCAACCCCTCTCAAGCTACCACATAGATGCGTTGGCCTCGCGACTAGGTCCTGACACTAAGGACATCTGACGTGACAATTCCACGACACAACCCATACAGGAGTGCTTCATATTCTGCTTCATTATTGGAGGAATCAAAGTGAATCTGGAGGACATATCTGAGCTTGTCTCCTCGGGGGGATACCGAAACCACCCCAGCACCAGACCCATTCAGCATCTTGGAACCATCAAAGAACACGGTCTAGTGCTCCGAGTGGACTTGAGTCGACAATTGTTGTTCAATCCACTCGGCGAGGAAATCTGCTATTGCTTGGGACTTAATAGCTTTCTTTGCCTCAAACTTGATATCTAAGGGAAGGAGTGCAATCGCCCACTTTGCCACTCGACCAGTTGCATCTCTATTGTGCAGAATCTCTGACAATGGAGCGTCGCTGACGACTGTAACAGAGTGATCAGAGAAATAGTGCGCAACCTTCTTTGTGGTCATGTAAATCCCATAAACAAGCTTGTGATAGTGCGGATATCTCTTCTTTGATGGGGTCAGGACTTCAGAAATATAATAAATCGGGCTCTGAACTTTATAAGCTTTTCCCTCTTCTTCCCGCTCGATCGTAAGTACTGTACTGACGACTTGTCCAGTGGCTGCTATATAAAGCAGTAAAGGCTCTTTGCTGATTGGGGCAGCAAGCACCCGCTAGGTGGAGAGCAGGACTTTCAGCTCTACAAATACTGCATCAGCTTCAGGAGTCCACTCGAGCTTATCTGATTTCTTCATCAGTCGGTAAAGAGGTAGTGCCTTTTCACCGAGGCGAGAAATGAATCGACTTAGGGCGGCCAAGAAACCAGTAAGCTTCTGGACATCATGCACACGCACAGGGCGTTTCATCCGGAGTATAGCACCCACTTTCTTTGGGTTAGCATCGATCCCTCATTTGGAAACAAGGAAACCGAGTAATTTTCCGCCTGGAACTCCAAACGTGCACTTTGATGGATTAAGCCTGATATCATACCTTCTGAGGTTGGAAAAGGTTTCAACAAGGTCAGTCAGTAGGTCGGAACCTTTACGTGACTTGACCACCATGTCACCCATGTATGCTTCCACATTCCGACTGATCTGAGTGAGCAGGCACTTCTGAATCATCTGCATGAATGTGGCTCCAGCGTTCTTCAAACCGAATGGCATAGTGACATAACAGAAGCACCCAAATGGGGTGATAAAAGCTGTGTTTATCTCATCGGGTCCGTTCAGACGGATCTGGTGGTACTCGGAGTAGGCGTCCAAAAAGGACAAACGCTCGCACCCCACAGTCGAGTCGACTATCTGGTCGATGCGAGGGAGAGGAAAGTGATCTTTTGGGCAGGACCGATTAATATGTTTGAAGTCGATGCACATGTGAAGTGAGTCGTCCTTCTTCAGGACCATCACAACATCGACTAACCACTCGGAGTGGTAAATCGCACGGATAAACTCAGCTGCCAAAAGCCGAGCCACCTCTTCACCGATTGCCTTCCTCTTCTGTACGGCGGACCGTCGAAGATGTTCTTTGACTGGTTTCAATTTTGGGTCGACTGGCAAACGGTGCTCAGCCAGTCCCCTGGGAACACCTGGCATGTCTGAAGGTTTCCATGCAAAGATGTCCTAGTTCTCACGGAGGAACTGGGTGAGTGCTTCTTCCTATTTGGAGTCGAGCGTCGTTGAAATGTGAGTCAGAGCAGCGTTGAGATCCGTCGGGTGAATGTGAATCGACTTTGTTTCGCCAGACGACTAGAACGCTGAATCCGTGGTGGGCTTCTTGGCTCACAACAAATCACTCGGATCTGCATTTTTTGATATTCTTGCAATTCTACTACGACCATCTGTGCATCGGCGATCTTTGAGCCCTTTTGGAAGCACTCTTCCGCCTTCTTCCGACCGCCAGTGACAGTGATCACCCCTTTGGGACCAGGCATCTTCAATTTGAGGTACACGTAACATGGTCGAGCCATAAAACGTGCATAAGCCGGCCTGCCCAGAATAGCATGATAGGAACTCTGGAAATCCACAACCTCAAATGTCAACTTTTCTCTGTGATAATTCTTGGAATCACCGAAAACCACATCAAGAGCAATCGGGCCGAGTGATGCAACCTTCTTGCCGGGAGTGGCCCCATGGAAACTCATATTACTTTCACTGAGTCTGGACATCGGAATGCTCATTCCTTTCAACGTCTCTACATACAGTATATTCAGGCCACTGCCACCATCCATCAGGACTTTAGTCAGTCGGGTGCCTTCGACTACTGGGTCGACCACCAACGCTTGCCTCCCGGGGGTGGCTATGTGCGCTGGGTGATCGAACTGGTCGAATGTAATGGCAGTCTGGGACCACCTCAAATAACTGGGTGTCACCGGAGCGACCATGTTCACTTCTCTGTTGATGACTTTCAATCGACTTTTACTCTCAACGTCAGCGAAAATCATCAGAGTGGAATTCACATGGGGATAACCATCGTCATCCTCTTCCTCATCCTCAACCTTGTCTGCTTCTTTCTCCTTTTCCTTGGGTTGTTTCTCTCGGAATTGTTGGATTAGGAGTCAACACTGCCGAGTGGTATGCTTCGGGTAAATGAAATTACCCTCTTCATCTTTTTTGGTGTGGATGTGGCATGGCAAATCCAGCACATCATTTCCATCTTTATCTTTTACTTTCTTGGGGTTCCACGGTCCCTTGGGCTTCCCCTTGAACTTTCCTTGAGTCACGGCTAAGGCTTCACCAGGAGCAGCTGGCTCGGCTTTGCGCTTCTGCCTCCGACTGGAGTTTCCTCCTCCGGTTTCATGGGCGACTGTTTTGTGCTTGCCACTCCGGAGTAGGTCTTCTTCTTCACCGTTGGCATATTTGGTGGCAATTTCCATCATCCGAGTCAGGGTCATATCTCCTGTCCGACCGAATTTCATATTCAACTCCCGATACTTGACGCCTTCTTTAAAGGCACAAATTTCCTGATGACCAGACACATTCTCCACCGTGTGATGCAATGTGATCCATCTCTGGATATAATCCCTCAAAGACTCATTCAGTTTCTGAACACAACACTGTAATTCGGTCAGCCCTGCCGGCCGCTTGCAAGTACCTTCGAATGTTCTGACAAATACTCGGGCAAGATCTTCCCAAGTATAAATACTGCTTGGTGCTAACTGATTCAGCCATGCTCTAGCCGAGCCCTCTAGCATCAGAGGAAGGTGTTTCATGGCCACTTCATCATTGCCGCCACCAATCTGGACAGCCACTCGGTAGTCTTCAAGCCAAGTATCAGGCTTGGACTCACCAGTGAACTTACTGACTCTAGTCGCCAACCTGAACTTAGGGGGAATCACTGCAGCCCTGATGGCTCTGCTGAAGCACTCCGGACCTGAGACATGCACTCTGGTACTGGTTGGTAGATCTCTGTCATGACCTTCTCGATGAGCTCTGTTTCTGTCAACCAAGCCCTGAACGAGAATAGATCTCGCATCAAAGCCCGGCTCTCTGGGGTCGACTGGAATCCCTCACCCCATACTGTGAGGGCACCTGTCATCATGTTGCCGAGGCACGTACGACCCACTCCTTGGGGGAGGTGTGGGCACTCGACGATGATCATCGCGGTCGACTCGGTGGTCATACTGCCCACGATTTCTGTACTGGTCTCGTTGGTCTCCACGTCCCTCATGCCTCGGGGGCGATCTTGGGCTGTGAGTCGACTGAACTATGTCTGCAACCACGGACCTGCTATGGATCCTATTCCGCGACTGAGATACTGCTGTATTCTGCTCTCCTGCCGCACGGAGCAAAGCTCGAATCTGCACCAGACCTCGACCAGCTTATGAATGGGAAGGTTGGATCGACTCCGCTATCTGGGCTGCAGCTGCCAGATTCTGGATCGGAGTTCGGTATACCTGAGTCAGAGGCAGAAAGAGTTGACGCCGACTGGATTCAGGAGCACGCTGTCGAGCATGCTCGTCGAGTGCGCGCTGGAGATTCTCTAGTCGAGTGCGCTTAGCCAAGTTGGCCAGGCGCGCCTCCTCCAAGGCCTGGGCCTCAGGGGTTTCTCTAACGATAGGAGTGTGAAGTGCATCCATGTTTCAGCGGTGAAGTTCTTCTCTCCGCTGCGAGGACAGGGGTTCGGGGCGGTACTCTTCATCAATACGCGATGGATCGCCGCTCCCATCGCCTCCGTCTTCACGGGTGAAGCCAGGAGGACTGCGCGGTCCATTGACCATCAAAACTTCTATCGTGGGGTCACTACTATCACAGTCGGATGCAGTCTCCACGGAGCCAGTCGATAGATCGAACATACCGTAGAGGGTTTTGTCGGGCTCGATTGCTGCGACTTGAGGGGTGGCCGACTGGCGAGCCACCGCATGCTTCACCCATCGCTAAAGCCTCGATCGACCGGAACGTTTGCTTCGGCGGGTCGCAGGGCGGGGGGAAGCTGTAGGAGTCGACCGATACTGGGTCGACGGCTGCCGCAGGAGGACGCCGCGGACACACGCGCGAAAGTGCGTTGCCCCGCGGACGGGGAGTGCGTCGACGTCGAGTGGAGCCTCCTGAAGCCAAGCGGAGTCGTCGGTGACAAACATGAGCGCACCGAGATGGATCTCGCGGCCCTCAGCCAAACCTCCGCCTGAAACCATGATGAAGGGGATCGGAAAAATTGCAACTTCTCCAAAAAGTCGCTAAGACACCTGCCCCAAGGTGGGCGCCAACTGTCGTGGTTCTAAGTATGACAGTAGAATGGGGGGTAGGAATGTAGAAGCAAGATCCTAGCTATGGAGTAGTTGTTCACGCGAGTTTTATGAGTTCAGGCCCTTATCAGAGGAAGTAATAGCCCTACGTCTCGGAGCCCTGAGGTGGTCGACTGGATTATGCGTGTATGTGTTACAGGGGGTGTGAACCCTTGTCCCGGAGGAGGGGGTGGCTTATATAGAGTGCGCCAGGACCCCAGCCAGCCCACGTTACAAAGGGTTCAATGTACATTAAGGCAGGGCGTTACTGGTAACGCTAGTAATAAAGAGGTATAAATGATCTTTAAGGTTACAGAGCGAATGACCAACCGTTGCCATCCTGAGTGACGTTAGGCCTTCTACACTCCGAGTGGTTTCTTGTATCGTCGAGTGTCTTCAAGACTGTCGAGTGGAACATAGCTTTATGGTCGAGTGGATGGCGATTTTTCTTTGACTGTTTCTGGTTCTTTTAGAGGTGTTCTTGGGGAGGGTATCTTGGACAGGTCCATGACCCTACCCTAGGTACATAGCTTCATCAATGACCGAGGTGGAAAACTGTGGAGGGGGCACCGCACACGGCTAAAGATCAACTTGTGTGTCTATGGGGTGCCCTCCCTCGTATATAAAGGAGGGGAGGAGGAGGCCGGCCGGCCCTAGAGGGCGCGCCCAAGAGGGGAGTCCTACTCCAAGTAGGAATCGGCTCCCCCCTTTCTTAGTCCAAGTAGGAGAAGAAGGAAGGAGAGGGAGAGGGAGAGGGAGAGGGAGAGGGAGAGGGAAATAGGGGCCGCGCCCCCTCCCCTAGTCCTATTCGGACTCCCCTTTGGGGGGCGGGGGCATGCACCACCTCCTGGCTGCTGCCCTCTCTCTCCCCTAAGGCCCACTAAGGCCCATTACTTCCCCGGAGGGTTCTGGTAACCCCTCCGGCACTCTGGTTTTATCTGAAACTATCCGGAACACTTCCGGTGTCCGAATAACATGGTCCAATATATCAATCTTTATGTCTCAACCATTTCGAGACTCCTCGTCATGTCCGTGATCTCATCCGGGACTCCGAACAACATTCGGTCATCAAATCACATAAACTCATAATACAAATCATCATCAAACGTTAAGTGTGCAGACCCTATGGGTTTGAGAACTATGTAGACATGACTGAGACACATCTCCGGTCAATAACCAATAGCGGAACCTGGATGGTCATATTGGCTCCTACATATTCTACGAAGATCTTTATCGGTCAAACCGCACAACAACATACGTCGTTCCCTTTGTCATCGGTATGTTACTTGCCCGAGATTCGATCGTCAGTATCATTATACCTAGTTCAATCTCGTTACCAACAAGTCTCTTTACTCGTTCCCTAATGCATCATCCCGCAACTAACTCATTAGTCAAATTTCTTGCAAGGCTTATAGTGATGTGCATTACTGAGAGGGCCCAGAGATACCTCTCCGACAATCGGAGTGACAAATCCTAATCTCGTTCTAGGCGAACTTAACAAACACCATCGGAGACACCTGTAGAGCATCTTTATAATCACCCAGTTACGTTGTGACGTTTGATAGCACACAAGGTGTTCCTCTGGTATTTGGGAGTTGCATAATCTCATAGTCAGGGGAACATGTATAAATCATGAAGTAAGCAATAGCAATAAACTAAATGATCATAGTGCTAAGCTAACAGATGGGTCTTGTCCATCACATCATTCTCTAATGATGTGACCCATTCATCAAATTACAACACATGCCTATGGCTAGGAAACTTAACCATCTTTGATTAACGAGCTAGTCTAGTAGAGGCATACTAGGGACACTCTGTTTGTCTATGTATTCACACATCTACTAAGTTTCCTGTTAATACAATTCTAGAATGAATAATAGACATTTATCATGATATAAGGAAGTATAAATAACAACTTTATTATTGCCTCTAGGGCATATTTTGTTGGAAATATGCCCTAGAGGCAATAATAAAAGCATTATTACTATATTTCCTTGTTCATGATAATTGTCTTTATTCATGCTATAATTGTGTTATCCAGAAATCGTAATACATGTGTGAATAATAGACACCAACATGTCCCTAGTAAGCCTCTAGTTGACTAGATCGTTGATCAACAGATAGTCATGGTTTCCTGACTATGGACATTGGATGTCATTGATAACAAGATCACATCATTAGGAGAATGATGTGATGGACAAGACCCAATCCTAAACATAGCACAAGATCGTATAGTTCGTTTGCTAGAGTTTTCCAATGTCAAGTATCTTTTCCTTAGACCATGAGATCGTGTAACTCCCGGATACCGTAGGAGTGCTTTGGGTGTACCAAACGTCACAACTTAACTGGGTGACTATAAAGGTACACTACGGGTATCTCCGAAAGTGTCTGTTGGGTTGACACGGATCAAGACTGGGATTTGTCGCTCCGTATGACGGAGAGGTATCACTGGGCCCACTCGGTAATACATCATCATTATGAGCTCAAAGTGACCAAGTGTCTGGTCACGGGATCATGCATTATGGTACGAGTAAAGTGACTTGCCGGTAACGAGATTGAACAAGGTATTGGGATACCGACGATCGAATCTCGGGCAAGTAGCATACCGATTGACAAAGGGAATTATATACGGGGTTGCTTGAATCCTCGACATCGTGGTTCATCCGATGAGATCATAGAGGAGCATGTGGGAGCCAACATGGGTATCCAGATCCCGCTGTTGGTTATTGACCGGAGAGCGATCTCGGTCATGTCTACATGTCTCCCGAACCCGTAGGGTCTACACACTTAAGGTTCGGTGACGCTAGGGTTGTAGGGATATGTATATGCAGTAACCCGAATGTTGTTCGGAGTCCCGGATGAGATCCCGGACGTCACGAGGAGTTCCGGAATGGTCCGGAGGTAAAGAATTATATATAGGAAGTGCTATTTCGGCCATCGGGACAAGTTTCGGGGTCATCGGTATTGTACCGGGACCACCGGAAAGGTCCCGGGGGTCCACCGGGTGGGGCCACCTGCCCCGGGGGGCCACATGGGCTGTAGGGGTGTGCGCCTTGGCCTATATGGGCCAAGGGCACCAGCCCCAAGAGGCCCATGCGCCAAGAGATAAGGAAAGGAAGAGTCCTAAAAGGGGAAGGCACCTTCTAGGTGCCTTGGGGAGGAGGGATTCCTCCCTTGGCCGCCGCCCCCCTAGGAGATTGCATCTCCTAGGGCCGGTGCCCCCCTAGGCTCCCTATATATAGTGGGGGAAGGAGGGCCTCTCACCCCACACCTTTGGTGCCTCCCTCTCCCTCTCCAACACATCCTCCTCCTCCATAGAGCTTGGCGAAGCCCTGCCGGAGTACTGTAGCTCCATCACCACCACGCCGTCGTGCTGCTGCTGGAGCCATCTTCCTCAACCTCTCCCCCCCCTTGCTGGATCAAGAAGGAGGAGACGTTACGCTGACCGTACGTGTGTTGAACGCGGAGGTGCCGTCCGTTCGGCGCTAGGATCTCCGGTGATTTGGATCACGTCGAGTACGCCTTCCTCATCCCCGTTCTTTGAACGCTTCCGCGCGTGTTCTACAAAGGTATGTAGATGCAATCCAATCACTCGTTGCTAGATGAACTCCTAGATGGATCTTGGTGAAACCGTAGGAAAATTTTTGTTTTCTGCAACGTTCCCCAACAGTGGCATCATGAGCTAGGTCTTTGCGTAGTTCTCTTGCACGAGTAAAACACAATTTGTTGTGGGCGTTGATGTTGTCAACTTTCTTGCCGCTACTAGTCTTATCTTGCTTCAACGGTATTGTGGGATGAAGTGGCCCGGACCAACCTTACACGTACGCTTACATGAGACCGGTTCCACCGACTGCATGCACTAGTTGCATAAGGTGGCTGGCGGGTGTCTGTCTCTCCCACTTTAGTTGGAGCGGATTCGATGAAAAGGGTCCTTATGAAGGGTAAATAGAAGTTGACAAATTACGTTGTGGCTTTAACGTAGGTAAGAAAACGTTCTTGCTAGAACCCTATTTCAGCCACGTAAAACTTGCAACAACAATTAGAGGACGTCTAACTTGTTTTTGCAGCAAGTGTTCTGTGATGTGATATGGCCAAAGTTGTGATGAATGATGAATGATATATATATGTGATGTATGAGATGTTCATGCTATTGTAATAGGAATCACGACTTGCATGTCGATGAGTATGACAACCGGCAGGAGCCATAGGAGTTGTCTTTATTTTTTGTATGACCTGCGTGTCATTGAGAAACGCCATGTAAAATTACTTTACTTTATTGCTAAACGCGTTAGCCATAGTAGTAGAAGTAATAGTTGGCGAGCAACTTCATGGAGACACAATGATGGAGATCATGATGATGGAGATCATGGTGTAATGCCGGTGACAAGATGATCATGGAGCCCCAAGATGGAGATCAAAGGAGCTATGTGATATTGGCCATATCATGTCACTATTATTATTTGATTGCATGTGATGTTTATCATGTTTCTGCATCTTGTTTGCTTAGAACGACGGTAGTAAATAAGATGATCCCTCATAATAATTTCAAGAAAGTGTTCCCCCTAACTGTGCACCGTTGCGACAGTTTGTTGTTTCGAAGCACCACGTGATGATCGGGTGTGATAGATTCCAACGTTCACATACAACGGGTGTAAGACAGATTTACACATGCAAACACTTAGGTTGACTTGACGAGCCTAGCATGTACAGACATGGCCTCGGAACACAGAAGACCGAAAGGTCGAGCATGAGTCGTATAGAAGATACGATCAACATGAAGATGCTCACAGATGTTGACTAGTCCGTCTCACGTGATGATCGGACACGGCCTAGTTAACTCGGATCATGTTATACTTAGATTACAGAGGGATGTCTATCTAAGTGGGATTTCATTGAATAATTCGATTAGATGAACTTAATTATCATGAACTTAGTCTAAATATTTTACAATATGTCTTGTAGATCAAATGGCCAACGTAGTCCTCAACTTCAATGCATTCCTAGAGAAAACCAAGCTGAAAGACGATGGCAGCAACTACACGGACTGGGTCCGAAACCTGAGGATCATCCTCATAGCTGCCAAGAAAGATTATGTCCTACAAGCACCGCTGGGTGACGCACCTGTTCTCCCTGCAGAACAAGACGTTATGAACGCTTGGCAGGCACGTACCGATGACTACTCCCTCGTTCAGTGCGGCATGCTTTACAGCTTAGAGCCGGGGCTCCAAAAGCGTTTTGAGAGACATGGAGCATATGAGATGTTCGAAGAGCTGAAAATGGTTTTCCAAGCTCCTGCCCGGGTCAAGAGATATGAAGTCTCCGACAAGTTCTTCAGTTGTAAGATGGAGGAAAACAGTTCTGTCAGTGAGCACATACTCACTATGTCTGGGTTGCATAACCGCTTGACTCAACTGGGAGTTAATCTCCCGGATGACGCGGTCATTGACAGAATCCTTCAGTCGCTTCCACCAAGCTACAAGAGCTTTGTGATGAACTTCAATATGCAGGGGATGGAAAAGACCATTCCTGAAGTATTTACAATGCTGAAATCAGCAGAGGTAGAAGTCAAAAAGGAACATCAAGTGTTGATGGTGAATAAAACCACTAAGTTCAAGAAAGGCAAGGGTAAGAAAACCTTCAAGAAGGACGGCAAGGGAGTTGCCTCGCCCGGCAAGCAAGCTGCCGGGAAGAAGCCAAAGAATGGACCCAAGCCCGAGACTGAGTGCTTTTATTGCAAGGAAAATGGTCACTAGAAGCGGAACTGCCCCAAATACTTAGCGGATAAGAAGGCCGGCAAAACAGAAGGTATATGTGATATACATGTAATTGATGTGTACCTTACCAGTACTCGTAGTAGCTCCTGGGTATTTGATACCGATGCAGTTGCTCACATTTGTAACTCAAAGCAGGAGCTGCGGAATAAGTGGAGACTGGCGAAGGACGAGGTGACGATGCGCGTCGGGAATGGTTCCAAGGTCGATGTGATCGCCGTGGGCACGCTACCTCTACATTTACCTACGGGATTAGTTTTGAACCTCAATAATTGTTATTTAGTGCCAAGTTTGAGCATGAACATTGTATCAGGATCTCGTTTAATACGAGATGGCTACTCATTTAAATCCGAGAATAATGGTTGTTCTATTTATATGAGAGATATGTTTTATGGTCATGCTCCGATGGTGAATGGTTTATTCTTAATGAATCTCGAGCGTAATGCTACACATATTCATAGTGTGAATACCAAAAGATGTAAGATTGATAATGATAGTCCCACATACTTGTGGCACTGCCGCCTTGGTCACATAGGTGTCAAACGCATGAAGAAGCTCCATGCTGATGGACTTTTAGAGTCTCTTGATTACGAATCATTTGACACGTGCGAACCATGCCTCATGGGTAAAATGACCAAGACTCCATTCTCAGGAACAATGGAGCGAGCAACCAACTTATTGGAAATCATACATACTGATGTGTGCGGTCCAATGAGTGTTGAGGCTCGCGGTGTCTATCGTTATGTTCTCACCCTCACTGATGACTTGAGTAGATATGGGTATGTCTACTTAATGAAACACAAGTCTGAGACCTTTGAAAAGTTCAAGGAATTTCAGAGTGAGGTTGAGAATCAACGTGACAAGAAAATCAAGTTCCTGCGATCAGATCGTGGAGGAGAATACTTGAGTCACGAGTTTGGCACACACTTATGAAAATGTGGAATAGTTTCACAACTCACGCCGCCTGGAACACCTCAGCGTAATGGTGTGTCCGAACATCGTAATCGCACTCTATTAGATATGGTGCGATCTATGATGTCTCTTACCGATTTACCGCTATCTTTTTGGGGCTATGCTTTAGAGACTGCCGCATTCACTTTAAATAGGGCTCCATCAAAATCCGTTGAGACGACACCGTATGAATTATGGTTTGGGAAGAAACCTAAGCTGTCGTTTCTAAAAGTTTGGGGATGCGATGCTTATGTCAAGAAACTTCAACCTGAAAAGCTCGAACCCAAATCGGAAAAATGCGTCTTCATAGGATACCCTAAAGAAACTATTGGGTATACCTTCTACCTCAGATCCGAAGGCAAGATCTTTGTTGCCAAGAATGGGTCCTTTCTAGAGAAAGAGTTTCTCTTGAAAGAAGTAAGTGGGAGGAAAGTAGAACTTGATGAAGTATTACCTCTTGAACCGGAAAATGGCGCAACTCAAGAAAATGTTCCTAAGGTGCCTGCACCGACTAGAGAGGAAGTTAATGATGATGATCAAGATACTTCTGATCAAGCTCCTACTGAAATTCGAAGGTCCACAAGGACACGTTCCGCACCAGAGTGGTACGGCAACCCTGTCTTGGAAATCATGTTGTTAGACAAGGTGAACCTTCGAACTATGAAGAAGCGATGGCGGGCCCGGATTTCGACAAATGGCTAGAAGCCATGAAATCCGAGATAGGATCCATGTATGAAAACGAAGTATGGACTTTGACTGACTTGCCCGTTGAGCGGCGAGCCATAGAAAATAAATGGATCTTTAAGAAGAAGACAGACGCGGATGGTAATGTGACCATCTATAAAGCTCGGCTTGTCGCTAAGGGTTATTGACAAGTTCAAGGGGTTGACTACGATGAGACTTTCTCACCAGTAGCGAAGCTAAAGTCCGTCCAAATCATGTTAGCAATTGCCGCATTATATGATTATGAGATATGGCAAATGGACGTCAAAACGGCATTCCTTAATGGTTTCCTTAAGGAAGAATTGTATATGATGCAGCCGGAAGGTTTTGTCGATCCTAAGAATGCTAACAAGGTGTGCAAGCTCCAACGCTCGATTTATGGGCTGGTGCAAGCATCTCGGAGTTGGAACATTCGCTTTGATGAGATGATCAAAGCGTTTGGGTTTACGCAGACTTATGGAGAAGCCTGCGTTTACAAGAAAGTGAGTGGGAGCTCTGTAGCATTTCTCATATTATATGTAGATGACATACTTTTGATGGGAAATGATATAGAACTCTTGGACAACATTAAGGCCTACTTGAATAAGAGTTTTTCAATGAAGGACCTTGGAGAAGCTGCTTATATATTAGGCATCAAGATCTATAGAGACAGATCAAGACGCCTCATAGGTCTTTCACAAAGCACATACCTTGATAAGATATTGAAGAAGTTCAATATGGATCAGTCTAAGAAGGGGTTCTTGCCTGTGTTGCAAGGTGTGAAATTGAGCTCAGCTCAATGTCCGACCACGGCAGAAGATATAGAAGAGATGAGTGTCATCCCCTATGCCTCAGCCATAGGTTCTATTATGTATGCCATGCTGTGTACCAGACCTGATGTAAACCTTGCCGTAAGTTTGGTAGGTAGGTACCAAAGTAATCCCGACAAGGAACACTGGACAGCGGTCAAGAATATCCTGAAGTACCTGAAAAGGACTAAGGAAATGTTTCTCGTCTATGGAGGTGACGAAGAGCTTGTCGTAAAGGGTTAGTCGATGCTAGCTTCGCCACAGATCTGGATGATGTCACAAACCAGATACGTGTATATTTTGAATGGTGGGGCAGTAAGCTGGTGCAGTTGCAAGCAGAGCGTCGTGGTGGGATCTACATGTGAAGCGGAGTACATGGCAGCCTCGGAGGCAGCGCATGAAGCAATTTGGGTGAAGGAGTTCATCACAGACCTAGGAGTCATGCCCAATGCGTTGGGGCCAATCAAACTCTTCTGTGACAACACTAGAGCTATTGCACTTGCCAAGGAGCCCAGGTTTCACAAGAAGACTAGGCACATCAAGCGTCGCTTCAACTCCATTCATGAAAATGTTCAAGATGGAGACATAGATATTTGTAAAGTACATACGGACCTGAATATAGCAGATCCATTGACTAAACCTCTCCCTAGAGCAAAACATGATCAACACCAGAATTCCATGGGTGTTCGATTCATCACAATGTAACTAGATTATTGACTCTAGTGCAAGTGGGAGACTGTTGGAAATATGCCCTAGAGGCAATAATAAAAGCATTATTATTATATTTCCTTGTTCATGATAATTGTCTTTATTCATGCTATAATTGTGTTATCCGGAAATCGTAATACATGTGTGAATAATAGACACCAACATGTCCCTAGTAAGCCTCTAGTTGACTAGCTCGTTGATCAACAGATAGTCATGGTTTCCTGACTATGGACATTGGATGTCATTGATAACGAGATCACATCATTAGGAGAATGATGTGATGGACAAGACCCAATCCTAAACATAGCACAAGATCGTATAGTTCGTTTGCTAGAGTTTTCCAATGTCAAGTATCTTTTCCTTAGACCATGAGATCGTGTAACTCCCGGATACCGTAGGAGTGCTTTGGGTGTACCAAACGTCACAACGTAACTGGGTGACTATAAAGGTATACTACGGGTATCTCCGAAAGTGTCTGTTGGGTTGACACGGATCAAGACTGGGATTTGTCGCTCCGTATGACGGAGAGGTATCACTGGGCCCACTTGGTAATACATCATCATTATGAGCTCAAAGTGACCAAGTGTCTGGTCACGGGATCATGCATTACGGTACGAGTAAAGTGACTTGCCGGTAACGAGATTGAACAAGGTATTGGGATATCGACGATCGAATCTCGGGCAAGTAGCATACCGATTGACAAAGGGAATTGTATACGGGGTTGCTTGAATCCTCGACATCGTGGTTCATCCGATGAGATCATCGAGGAGCATGTGGGAGCCAACATGGGTATCCAGATCCCGCTGTTGGTTATTGACCGGAGAGCGATCTCGGTCATGTCTACATGTCTCCCGAACCCGCAGGGTCTACACACTTAAGGTTCGGTGACGCTAGGGTTGTAGGGATATGTATATGCAGTAACCCGAATGTTGTTCGGAGTCCCGGATGAGATCCCGGACGTCACGAGGAGTTCCGGAATGGTCCGGAGGTAAAGAATTATATATAGGAAGTGCTATTTCGGCCATCGGGACAAGTTTCGGGGTCATCGGTATTGTACCGGGACCACCGGAAAGGTCCCGAGGGTCCACCGGGTGGGGCCACCTGCCCCGGGGGGCCACATGGGCTGTAGGGGTGTGCGCCTTGGCCTATATGGGCCAAGGGCACCAGCCCCAAGAGGCCCATGCGCCAAGAGATAAGGAAAGGAAGAGTCCTAAAAGGGGAAGGCACCTTCTAGGTGCCTTGGGGAGGAGGGATTCCTCCCTTGGCCGCCCCCCCTAGGAGATTGCATCTCCTAGGGCCGGCACCCCCTAGGCTCCCTATATATAGTGGGGGAAGGAGGGCCTCTCACCCCACGCCTTTGGTGCCTCCCTCTCCCTCTCCAACACATCCTCCTCCTCCATAGAGCTTGGCGAAGCCCTGCCGGAGTACTGCAGCTCCATCACCACCACGCCGTCGTGCTGCTGATGGAGCCATATTCCTCAACCTCTCCTCCCCCCTTGCTGGATCAAGAAGGAGGAGACGTTACGTTGACCGTACGTGTGTTGAACACGGAGGTGCCGTCCGTTCAGCGCTAGGATCTCCGGTGATTTGGATCACGTCGAGTACGCCTTCCTCATCCCCGTTCTTTGAACGCTTCCGCGCGTGTTCTACAAAGGTATGTAGATGCAATCCGATCACTCGTTGCTAGATGAACTCCTAGATGGATCTTGGTGAAACCGTAGGAAAATTTTTGTTTTCTGCAACGTTCCCCAACATATTTCCTTTAGTCTCCCACTTGCACTAGAGTCAATAATCTAGATTACATAGTAATGCTTCTAACACCCATGGAGTCTTGGTGCTGATCATGTTTTGCTCGTGAGAGAGGCTTAGTCAATAGGTCTGCAACATTCAGATCCGTATGTATCTTGCAAATCTCTATGTCTCCCTCGTTAACTTGATCGCGGATGGAATTGAAGCGTCTCTTGATGTGCTTGGTTCTCTTGTGAAATCCGGATTCTTTTGCCAAGGCAATTGCACCAGTATTGTCAGAAAAGATTTTCATTGGACCCGATGTACTAGGTATGACACCTAGATCGGATATGAAGTCCTTCATCCAGACTCCTTCATTTGCTGCTTCCGAAGTAGCTATGTGCTTCGCTTCACATGTAGATCCCGCCACGACGCTCTGTTTGGAACTACACCAACTTACAACTCCTCCATTCAATATAAATACGTATCCAGTTCGTGACTTAGAGTCATCCGGATCAGTGTCAAAGCTTGCATCGATGTAACCATTTACGACGAGCTCTTTCACTACAAAAAAAGACACATCCATGACATTTTGGGCCGAACGAATTTTTTTCTGTCATACTTATGAAACTTCTATGATGATAATTGGGACAAAACCCGATATCATCATAGATGTGGTGGGCTCCTACTTCTATGGCAAAAAATCATGACAGAAAATGGGCTTTTCGTCCTGGGCGGGCCGGAGACGCAGCTGCATGACATTCTTTGGGTCATCCATGACGGAGAAAATTGTGGTAGAAGCAAGGGCGAGGAAAATATCGGGGGAGTTCCCGGTTATGGTGGGTGGTCAGGGGCCGAGTGTAATATCCCGGGTGTCACGCTACAGTAAACTCCTGTTAATGGTGCCATGTCATCGTGATGAATTTTTGCTAATCATCCGTTTGTTCCTAACTGAACTCAATTGAAATTCAAAAGACAAGTCAAATTATTATTTTCCTCAAACGATAAAACAAAAATGTTCACTGGGTTTCAAAATTTCACTAACTAATTTTGTATTGAAACCAACTTCATTTGCCTCACAAATAAATTCTTAGGAAATTAATAAATTATCCAACAGCAAATAAAATGGCCTTTCCAAAATAAACAATTATTTATTTAACTCCAATTGCCCCCAAACTTTTTGTTCTAGCTCAAAATAATCCCTATTATTTATGTGCCAAATTTCATGTTCACCAAAAATTGTTTGATGCAAAAGGAAAATAGAAAACGATGCCAGAAATATAAAATAGAAGGAGATAAAAGGAGATGGGCCTAGAGATCTACTATGCACATGGGCCCGAGTGGCCTCAGTGCACACACATCCCAGCCTACCTATCCCTCTTCTTCTTCCTACTGCTCATAGAGAGCTCTGTGGCCGCACTCGCAGCGTCCGTGCCGCAGATCCTCCATGCGGCGGCCATTTTGTGCACCCCCGACGTCCTACAAGACCACCCTGTCGGCTTAGATAAACCCTAGACCACCACTTCTTCCCCCTTGCGCCGTTTGTCCTTGCAACTCTCGGCCAAATCTTCGTTGTCATGGCCGCCTTTGCCCGCGCGCTCTCCGTCGTGCCCGTGCCCTAGGGCCTTGTCCACGAGCTCTGCCCTCCTCCGTCGCTTCTTCCTCATCCACGAACTCAAGCCCGGAGCCGCTGCATCGGGCGGATCGAGGTCTTCTTCCACCTCTGGTCGCTGCAGCTTCATCGTCGATCTGCGTCACCTCGTCCGCCCCGGCCTCATACGAGCTTGCCATCGGCCCTCCCCCGGTGAGCAGCGTTGATTCCCCCTCGTCACCGTTGCTCCAGACCGCACCATCGCCTAAGCTCCCGTGCATGTTGCCGTTGCCGCACTGACCCGTTGCCGCGCGCTCGCCCACGCACCCGCGGCCCGGGTCGCCTGCTGTTGTCGGCCACTTCTGCTGCTGCTTGCTCTAGCTACTGCCCCTGCTGCTGCGTTGCCGCTAGCTGTTGCCTGCTGCGCCCCGACCGTCGATGTTGCCCCCGAGCACTGTTGCTGCCGCTGCGCCTGCCGCCTCATTCGTCCGTGCCTCGGGCCTCCCTCGCTCGTGCCCAGCTTGGCCCCCACCCGTGCGCGCCCATGCACTCCGCCCGCTCACCGTCCCAACCCTGTCGCCGCTCTCGCGCCGGGCTCCACCGCGAGCCCCCGCTCCTGGCCTCCTCCCTCTTTGCCTCTCCTCGCAGCGGTCAATGCCGACAACCGCCGCCCCACACTCGCCCTGACTCTGGCCCCGCCGTCCGACGCGGCTGCCCTCTCCACTTCCTGCGCCGCCTTTAGCCGTCGTCGCCCCTGTAGCTCGCCGTCGCCATTTGTTATCGCCAGCGCCGACTCCGGCCATCTCCGGCCACCCTACGGCCACCCTCTTACGCACCTTGTCGCGTGAACATGTAGTGCCAAACCGGACCTCAAACGGTTGCCGGAGTAGACCGAATGGGCACGCCGGCGCTCGGCCTCGCCGTCGTTGACGCCGGTGATGTGGCGTCATTAGCCAATTGGTTACCACTAACCTAGCCACTAAACCCTCACTAACACCGGGCCCCGCTCTCCCTAATTAACTCTATTTAAGTAAACAAATAAATTTTAGACCAGATAATTAACTAGAGTATGACATATGGGTCCCACCTTAGTATTCAAGCTTTGACCAGTCAACGGTCAACCGCTGACTTAGCCCCCTGGTCCCACCAGTCAGCCCCTATGTGCAATGGTTGGGTACACCCTGCTGTGTGCCCATAGCCTTTTCCATTTAATCTTTTTTGAAATAAAAATAATCCAGAAGATTCAAAAAAATCATTTAAAACTTTGAAAATTAATAGAAAATAAACCGTAAGTCGGATGAAAAAAACTTTGTACATGAAAGTTTCTCAGAACAACGAGACGAATCTGAATACATAGCCCGTTCGTCCGCCACACATCCCTAGCATAGCGAACACACCACTTTCCCCCTCCGGTTCATCTGTCCGAAAACGCAAAACACCGGGGATACTTTCCCG
Source organism: Triticum dicoccoides (assembly GCF_002162155.2). NCBI lineage: Eukaryota > Viridiplantae > Streptophyta > Magnoliopsida > Poales > Poaceae > Triticum > Triticum dicoccoides. The sequence goes on along the minus strand of NC_041384.1, from coordinate 620,263,368 downwards.
GATGTTCCCCCCTTTTGCCGGTATCACCTATCCCTGCGTTAGATCACCCCTGGCACCGCGTATTGCCTTGTTATTCTTTGTAATGCTTTGATTGCTCTATTATTTATTGTATCCCCCTCCATTACTTCTTTCCGGTAGACCCCGAGACTACCAGCGACCCTAGTTAGACTACGGTGTCGATGACCCCTCCTTCTTGCCAGAGCAACCAGGCAAGCCCCCCCCCTTGATCACTAGATATTGCCTATTCCTTCTCTCTACTGCTTGCATTAGAGTAGTGTGGCATGTTACCGCTTTCCGTTAATCCTATTCTGATGCATAGCCTATCCTTGCTACTACTGTTGTTACCTTTAGCTGCAATCCTAAATGCTTAGTATAGGATGCTAGTATTTGATCAGTGGCCCTACATTCTTGTCCGTCTGCCATGCTATACTACTGGGCCGTGATCACTCGGGAGGTGATCACGGGTATATACTATACATATTACACCTGATACATGTGGTGACTAAAGTCGGGTCGGCTCGTAGAGTACCAAAAAGTGATTCCAATGTGGGGGGCTGAAGGGGCAGCTGGTTCCATCTAGGTAGTGGTGGGCCAGGGTTCCTGACGGCCCCCGACTGTTACTTTGTGGTGGAGCGACAGGGAAGGTGGAGACCACCTAGGTGAGAGGTGGGCCTGGCCCTGGTTGGCGTCCGTGGTTACTTTAAAATAACACGCTTAACGACATCTTGGTATTTGATCTGGGTCTGGCCACTGGTCTATACGCACTAACCAACTACGCGGGAACAGTTATGGGCACTCGACGTCGTGGTATTAGCCGAAGCCTTTGTGACGTTGGCGACTGAGCGACGCGCGCCAGATTGGACTGGAACGCCTGCTCTTGTATTAGGGAGGCTAGGTCTGTTTTCAGCCGCCCTCGCAACATGCAGGTGTGCAATGGACGATGGGCCCAGACCCCTGCGCCATAGGATTTAGACTGGCGTGCTGACCTGTCTGTTGTGCCTAGGTGGGGCTGCGACATGTTGATCTTCCGAGGCCAGACATGACCCAGAAAAGTGTGTCCGGCCAAAGAGGATCGAGCGTGTTGGGAAATGTGGTGCACCCCTGCAGGGAAGTTCATCTATTCGAATAGCCATGTCCCTTGGTAAAAGGACGACCCGGAGTTGTACATTGACCTTATGACAACTAGAACCGGATACTTAATAAAACACACCCTTTCAAGTGCCAGATACAACCCGGTGATCGCTCTCTAACAGGGCGACGAGGAGAGGATCGCCGGGTAGGATTATTCTATGGGATGCTACTTGGTGAACCTACTATCTACTCTCTTCTACATGCTGCAAGATGGAGGCTGCCAGAAGCGTAGTCTTCGACAAGACTAGCTATCCCCCTCTTATTCTGGCATTCTGTAGTTTAGTCCCCATATACTACCTCTTTCATTTGATACCAATGCATTTGTAGTGTAGCTCCTTGCTTGCGAGTACTTTGGATAAGTACTCATGGTTGCTTTCCTACTTCTTTTTCCCATTTTCCCGGATACTGCGATCATATGATGGAGTCCAGGAGCTAGAGGATCTCGAGGATGATTCTACGTGGAGTTCGACTTCGAGGAGTAGTTAGGAGGTCCCCCGCAGGAGGCCTTGCCTGTTCGATCGTTGCAACTTTTGTGCTAGCCTTCTTAAGGCAATCTTGTTTAACTTATGTTTGTACTCAGATATTGTTGCTTTCGCTGACTCTTGTGTTTTCGAGCTTATGTATTCGAGCCCTCGAGGCCCCTGGCTTCTAATATAAAGCTTGTATTAATTTAATTTGTGTCTAGAGTAGTTTTGTGATATCTTCCCGCGAGTCCTTGATCTTGATCATACACATTTGCGTGTATGATTAGTGTATGGTCAAATCGGGGGCGTCACACCGAGCGATGCGCGTTTCTCTCGTACAAACGCGCATGTGTGCGAGGCGTTGGGCTCTAACTGAACCCGAGCGAGGCATTAGGCTCTAACTGAACCCGAGCGATTGCACTGCAGGCTACGCGTTACTAAACCTGAGCGATCGATCGATGGTTGTTAACTGAACCCGATTGAGCGATTCCTTCGCTACTGCTGCTAACTGAAGCCGATTGATGCTGCCTCTGGATGAACAGTGACGTTGTTGGGGGGTTTGGATGGACAGTTCCCGATGGGGGTTGGATGAACAGTACCCTGATTGATCGAGCCGGTGGATGAACAGGACCCCGTGGAGGGCTGGTTGAACAGTAGCCGGTGGAGAGCTGGTTGAACAGTAGCCGGTGGAGGGCTGGATGAACAGTAGCCCGTGGAGGGGTGGTTGAACAGGACCCCATGGAGAGGGGTGGTTGCACAGTAGCCGGTGGAGGCTAGATGAACAGGAGCCCGTGGATGAACAGAAGCAGGTGGAGGCTGGAGGAGGTCGACGGTGGATGAACAGTACCCCATGGAGGCTGGAGGAGGTCGACGGTGGAGATGAGCAGTATCTCATGGAGTCCCGTTTTGCGGTAAGCCACACCCCTCCCGATGAACAGGACCCCTGTTTCGATCGTAGCGCTCCAACACAAGTCCATTTCCTCTGTTTTGCGATACGCCACACCCCTCTCGGTCAACAGGACCATGTTTCGACAGTAGGAGGTCCAACAGAAGTCCGTTTCCTCCGTTTTGCGGTATGCCAGACCCCTCCCGATAAACAGGATCACGTTTCGACCGTGGCCGGTCGAACACAAGGCTGTTTCCTCCGTTCTGTGGTATGCTGATACGTCTCCAACGTATCTATAATTTTTTATTGTTCCATGCTATTATATTATCAACCTTGGATGTTTTATATGCATTTATATGCTATTTTATATGATTTTTGGGACTAACCTATTAACCTAGAGCCCAGTGCCAGTTTCTGTTTTTTCCTTGTTTTAGAGTATCGCAAAAAAGGAAAATCAAACGGAGTCCAATTGACCTGAAACTTCACGGAACTTATTTTTGGACCAGAAGAAGCCCACGGAGTATCGGAGTTGGACCAGGAGAGTCCCGGGCTGCCCACGAGGGTGGGGGGCACGCCCACCCTCTTGGGCGCGCTCCCTGCCTCGTGGACAGCCCGGAGGTTAACCGACGTACTTCTTTCTCCCATATATATACCCATATACCCTAAAAACTTCAGGGAGCACAATAGATCGGGAGTTCTGCCGCCAGAAGCCTCTGTAGCCATCGAAAACCAATCTAGACCCGTTCCGGCACCCTGCCGAAGGGGGAATCCATCTCCGGTGGCCATCTTCATCATCCCGGCGCTCTCCATGACGAGGAGGGAGTAGTTCTCCCTCGGGGATGAGGGTATGTACCAGTAGCTATGTGTTTGATCTCTCTCTCTCTCTCTCTCGTGTTCTTGAGGTGGTACGATCTTGATGTATCGCGAGATTTGCTATTATAGTTGGATCTTATGATGTTTCTCCCCCTCAACTCTCTTGTAATGGATTGAGTTTTCCCTTTGAAGTTATCTTATCGGATTGAGTCTTTAAGGATTTGAGAACACTTGATGTATGTCTTGCGTGGGATACCTTTGGTGACAATGGGGTATTCTATTGATCCACTTGATGTATGTTTTGGTGATCAACTTGCGGGTTCCGTGACCTTGGGAATCATGCATAGGGGTCGGCACACGTTTTCGTCTTGACTCTCCGGTAGAAACTTTGGGGCACTCTTTGAAGTACTTTGTGTTGGTTTGAATAGATGAATCTGAGATTGTGTGATGCATATCGTATAATCATACCGCGGATACTTGAGGTGACATTGGAGTATCTAGGTGACATTAGGGTTTTGGTTGATTTGTGTCTTAAGGTGTTATTCTAGTACAAACTCTAGGGTTGTTTGTGACACTTATAGGAATAGCCCAACGGATTGATTGGAAAGGATAACTTTGAGGTGGTTTCGTACCCTACCATAATCTCTTCGTTTGTTCTCCGCTATTAATGACTTTGGAGTGACTCTTTGTTGCATGTTGAGGGATAGTTATATGATCCAATTATGTTATTATTGTTGAGAGAACTTGCACTAGTGAAAGTATGAACACTAGGCCTTATTTCAACACATTGCAATACCGTTTACGCTCACTTTTATCAATAGTTACCTTGCTGTTTTTATATTTTCAGATTACAAAAACTATTATCTACTATCCATATTGCACTTGTATCACCATCTCTTCGCCGAACTAGTGCACCTATACAATTTACCACTGTATTCGGTGTGTTGGGGACACAAGAGACTCTTTGTTATTTGGTTAAAGGGTTGTTTGAGAGAGACCATCTTCATCCTACGCCTCCTACAGATTGATAAACCTTAGGTCATCCACTTGAGGGAAATTTGCTACTGTCCTACAAACCTCTCCACTTGGAGGCCCAACAACGTCTACAAGAAGAAGGTTGTGTAGTAGACATCAAGCTCTTTTCTGGCGTTGTTGCCGGGAGGTGAGTGCTTGAAGGTATGTCTTTAGATCTTGCAATCGAGTCTTTTAGTTTCTTGTTTTATCACTAGTTTAGTTTATAAAAGAAAATTACAAAAAAATGGAATTAAGTTTGCCTCATACGCTTCATCTTTTTAATATCTTTCGTGAGTATGATGGAAAGGAAAATTGTGCCAAAGTGTTAGAAGAAGAATGCATTCAAATGTTTGGCACTAAATCTTTGAATGATGAGCATGATTGCAATGTTGTTAGTATGAATTCCTTGAATATCCATGATGCTAATGATATGCAATGCCACAAGCTTGGGGAAGCTATGTTTGATGAAGATGATATTTTTTGTCCCCCAAGTTTTGATGAACAAATTTATTATGATGAAAGCATGCCTCCTATTTATGATGATTATATTTATGAAAGTGGATTTGGAGAGGTCATGACTTTATTTTGTGATGAATCCACTATTTCGGAACAGGTTCCAATTGATTATGAGAACAAAGTTGCTATCTATGATGATTATTGTGATGACTTGTATGCTATAAAGAATAATGATATCCATGAAACTTGTCATCATGATTTTAGTTTTTCAATTGGATTATGCCTTACATGATAGTTATTTTGTTGAGTTTGCTCCCACTACTATTCATGAGAAGAAGTTTGCTTATGTGGAGAGTAATAAAAATTCTATGCTTGTAGATCATGAAAAGAATGCTTTATGTGATAGTTATATTGTTGAATTCATTCATGATGCTACTGAAAATTATTATTAGGGAGGAACATATGCTTGTAGGAATTGCAATAATATCAAGTTTCCTCTCTATGTGCTTAAAGTTTTGAAGTTATGCTTGTTTTACCTTCCTATGCAAGTTGATTCTTGTTCCCACAAGTTGTTTGCTCACAAAATACCTATGCATAGGAAGTGGGTTAGACTTAAATGTGCTAGTCATATTCTTCATGATGCTCTCTTTATGTTACAATTCTTATCTTTTATGTGAGCATCATTGCATCATCATGCCTAGCTAGGGGCGTTAAATGATAGCGCTTGTTGGGAGGCAACCCAACTTTTTTTGTTCCTTGCTTTTCGTTCCTGTTTAGTAATAAATAATTCATCTAGCCTCTGTTTAGATGTGGTTTTATGTGTTTAATTAGTGTTTGTGCCAAGTAGAACCTTTGGGAAGACTTGGGGAAAGTCTTTGCGATCATGCTGTAAAAAACAGAAACTTTAGCGCTCACGAGAATTGCTGCCAGTTTTTATTGGAGAGTGCTATTTATTTTAGAATTTTTGGGGTTCCAGAAGTTTGCGTTAGTTACAGATTACTACAGACTGTTTTGTTTTTGACAGATTCTGTTTTTCGTGTGTTGTTTGCTTATTTTGATGAATCTATGGCTAGTAAAATATTTTATATACCATAGAGAAGTTGGAATACAGTAGGTTTAACACCAATATAAATAAAGAATGAGTTCATTACAGTACCTTGAAGTGGTGTTTTGTTTTCTTTCGCTAATGGAGCTCACGAGATTTTCTACTTTAAGTTTTGTGTTGTGAAGTTTTCAAGTTTTGGGTAAAGATTCGATGGACTATGGAATAAGGAGTGGCAAGAGCCTAAGCTTGGGGATGCCCAAGTCACCCCAAGGTAATATTCAAGGACAACCAAAAGCCTAAGCTTGGGGATGCCCTGGAAGGCATCCCCTCTTCCGTCTTCGTTCATCGGTAACTTTACTTGGAGCTATATTTTTATTTACCACATGATATGTGTTTTTCTTGGAGCGTCATTTTATTTTCTTTTGTTTTGCTTGCTGTGTGAATAAAATACCAAGATCTGAAATTCTTAAATGTTAGAGAGTCTTCATATAGTTGCATAATTATTTGACTACTCATTGATCTTCACTTATATCTTTGGGAGTAGTTCGTTGTTGCTCTAGTGCTTCACTTATATCTTTTTAGAGCACGGTGGTGGTTTTTATTTTATAGAAATAGATGAACTCTCATGCGTCACTTATATTATTTTGAGAGTCCTAAACAGCATGGTAATTTGCTTTGGTTATGAATTTAGTCCTAATATGATGGGCATCCAAGAGGGATATAATAAAAACTTTCATATAGATTGCATTGAATACTAAGAGAAGTTTGATACTTGATAATTGTTTTGAGATATGGAGATGGTGATATTAGAGTCATGCTAGTTGAGTAGTTGTGAATTTTAGAAATGCTTGTGTTGAAGTTTGTGATTCCCGTAGCATGCACGTATGGTGAACCGTTATGTTAAGAAGTCGGAGCATGATGTATTTATTGATTGTCCTCCTTATGAGTGGCGGTCGGGGACGAGCGATGGTCTTTTCCTACCAATCTATCCCCCTAGGAGCATGCACGCAGTACTTTGCTTCGATAACTAATAGATTTTTGCAATAAGTATGTGAGTTCTTTCTGACTAATGTTGAGTCCATGGATTATACGCACTCTCACCCTTCCACCATTGCTAGCCTCTCTAATACCGCGCAACCGCGCACCTTTCGCCGGTATCATAAACCCACCATATACCTTCCTCAAAACAGCCACCATACCTACCTATTATGGCATTTCCATAGCCATTCCGAGATATATTGCCATGCAACTTTCCACCGTTCCGTTTACTATGACACGCTCCATCATTGTCATATTGCTTTGCATGATCATGTAGTTGACATCGTATTTGTGGCAAAGCCACCATTCATAATTATTATATACATGTCACTCATGAGTCATTGCACATCCCAGTACACCGCCGGAGGCATTCATATAGGGTCATACTTTGTTCTAGTATCGAGTTGTAATGTTTGAGTTGTAAATAAATAGAAGTGTGATGATCATCATTAATAGAGCATTGTCCCAAAAAAGGCCAAAAATAAGAGAAAGGCCAAATAAAAAATAAAGGCAAAAAGGAGAAAAAAGAATAAAAAAAATAAAAGGGACAATGCTGCTATCCTTTTTTCCACACTTGTGCTTCAAAGTAGCACCATGATCTTCATGATAGAGAGTCTCTTGTTTTGTCACTTTCATATACTAGTGGGAAATTTCCATTATAGAACTTGGCTTGTATATTCCAACAATGGGCCTCCTCAAGTGCCCTAGGTCTTCGTGAGCAAGCAAGTTGGATGCACACCCACTTAGTTTCTTTTGTTGAGCTTTCATACATTTATAGCTCTAGTGCATCCGTTGCATGGCAATCCCTACTCACTTACATTGATATATATTAATGGGCATCTCCATAGCCCGTTGATACGCCTAGTTGATGTGAGACTATCTTCTCCTTTTTGTCTTCTCCACAACCACCATTCTATTCCACCTATAGTGATATATCCATGGCTCACGCTCATATATTGCGTGAAGATTGGAAAAGTTTGAGAACACCAAAAGTATGAAACAATTGCTTGGCTTGTCATCGGGGTTGTGCATGATTTAAATACTTTGTGTGGTGAAGATGGAGCATAGCCAGACTATATGATTTTGTAGGGATAGCTTTCTTTGGCCATGTTATTTTGAGAAGACATGATTGCTTCGTTAGTATGCTTGAAGTATTATTATTTTTATGTCAATATTAAACTTTTGTCTTGAATATTATGGATCTGAATATTCTTGCCACAATAAAGAGAACTACATGGATAAATATGTTAGGTAGCATTCCACATCAAAAATTCTGTTTTTATCATTTACCTACTCGAGGACGAGCAGGAATTAAGCTTGGGGATGCTGATACGTCTCCAACGTATCTATAATTTTTGATTGTTCCATGCTATTATATTATCAACCTTGGATGTTTTATATGCATTTATATGCTATTTTATATGATTTTTGGGACTAACCTATTAACCTAGAGCCCAGTGCCAGTTTCTGTTTTTTCCTTGTTTTATAGTATCGCAGAAAAGGAAAATCAAACGTTGTCCAATTGACCTGAAACTTCACAGAACTTATTTTTGGACCAGAAGAAGCCCACGGAGTATCGGAGTTGGACCAGGAGAGTCCCGGGCTGCCCACGAGGGTGGGGGCGCGCCCCCTGCCTCGTGGACAGCCCGGAGGTCCACCGACGTACTTCTTCCTCCCATATATATACCCATATACCCTAAAAACTTTGGGGAGCACAACAGACCGGGAGTTCCACTGCTAGAAGCCTCCGTAGCCACCGAAAACCAATCTAGACCCGTTCCGGCACCCTGTCGGAGGGGGTAATCCCTCTCCGGTGGCCATCTTCATCATCCAGGCGCTCTCCATGACGAGGAGGGAGTAGTTCTCCCTCAAGGCGGAGGGTATGTACCAGTAGCTATGTGTTTGATCTCTCTCTCTCTCTCTCTCGTGTTCTTGAGGTGGTACGATCTTGATGTATCGCGAGCTTTGCTATTATAGTTGGATCTTATGATGTTTCTCCCCCTCTACTCTCTTGTAATGGATTGAGTTTTCCCTTTGAAGTTATCTTATCGGATTGAGTCTTTAAGGATTTGAGAACACTTGATGTATGTCTTGTGTGGAATACCTGTGGTGACAATGGGGTATTCTATTGATCCACTTGATGTATGTTTTGGTGATCAACTTGCGGGTTCCGTGACCTTGGGAATCTATGCATAGGGGTTGGCACACGTTTTCGTCTTGACTCTCTGGTAGAAACTTTGGGGCACTCTTTGGGGCACTCTACTATGACACATGCGCGCCTCTACTACGACACGTGCGCGCCTCTACTACGACACGTGCGCGCCTCTACATCGACCAGTATGTACGTACTCGTTTGCGACCAGAATGACAAAGCTACGTATGCTTCGACCAGGTGGGTCCCGACTGTCAGACACTTCCTTGCGTGCGAAGATGTAGCTGGTGGGTCCCAGCAGTCAGGGGGGCGAATCATTTTTTCCCCGTAATATGGACGCATTTCCTTGCGTGCGAAGATGTAGCTGGTGGGTCCCAGCAGTCACGTGGGATTTTTTTTTCATGAAATACGGTGGCCCGTCCAATGGGTCCCTGCTGTCAGGTGAACGAATAATTATTTTGCGCATAATAAGGAGGCACTTCCTTGCTGCGGCCGTGGACCCAGCTGTCAGCCTCTCCACGTACAGTACTCTTCCGACGGAAGTTGTTCGTTGACCACATTGACCATGCCGCACCGAGAGCACCAGGGTGGTGGACGACGGTGAGGCCTAGGAAGGGGATGACACGGAGCCGGGGAAGACGCGACAATGGATGCCCACGCGGAGGGGACTACGTGGATTGATTGCTTCGGCTGTGGTGTGAGGCTACCATCGCCGGAGAATAACAGGAGGTATGGGTGAGTATAGAGGGATGGCATGGCCAGCGGTGGCAGCACAGCCGGACACGGGAGGCAGGAGCAGATGGCACGACCAACACTTGTTTGGGCGGCTAGAGCAAGAAGACCAGATGTTGAAGAAGCACTACGGCCGTTGGATGGACATCGTACGGTCACTGGAGCTAGAATCGTTCATATTGACTAAGTTGACAAAGCCCTCCGTCCCCGTCATCTTAGTAGGCCCACAAGTCAGCCTCCCACTATGGTGGATCCCAGTTAGCAGGGGGTATTCATTTTTTTGTGCGTAATAATGAGGCACTTCCTTGCGTGCGAAGATATAGCTGATGGGTCCGACCTGTCAGCGGGCGAACATTTTTTTCACGAAATACAAAGGCCCTTCCGGTGGGTCCCAACTGTCAGGTGGAGGAATCATTATTTTGCGCGTAATAAGGAGGCCTTTCCTTGCGTGTGGCTGTGGACCTAGCTGCCAGCCTCTCCACATACAGTCCACTCCCGATGCATGTCGTCCGTTGACCACGTTGACCATGCCGCGCCGAGAGCACCAGGGCGGTGGGCGACGGCGACTGCGAGGCCTAGGAAGGGAACGGCATGGAGCCATGGAAAACTCGGCAGTTGTTTCCCACGTGCAGGGGAGTGCGAGGGTTTACTGGTTTGTCTGCCGTCGTCGAAGAATAACAGTAGGTGTGGGTTATTAGAGGGATGGCTAGGCCAGCGATGGGAGAACGATGGGGCAGTGAGGCCTGCGCGGCAGCATAGCCGGCCACGGGAGGAGGGAGCAGGCAGTCCCGCCGACGCTTGTTTGAGCGGCTGGAGCAGGAAGAGCAAAGATTGAAGAAGCACGATGGCCGTTGGATGGACATCCAATAGTCACTGCTCTCGTGTGTTGACTAAGTTGACACGGCATTGCGTGTGGTCAACCTTATTTTTTAGGAAAGCATACGCGTCAACCTATAGTAGGCGCACAAGTCAGCCTCAAATCTGTGGAAAACAACATACAACCCATCTGCCATTATTTCTAATAATTTAAAGCCCATTTGCCAATTCTTAAGAATTTTTTGGAGCCCATCTTCTTTTTGTTAGCATTGCACCCCATATTGTGGCCACGGTTAAAAATTATACGAAATTTTGCATATTTCAGTGCGGTTAACTGTTTTTAATCCTGAAGTATCGAGTCACATTCAAACTATTTTGAAAAATAATTTATATAAATATAAAATCCAAATAATTGTCCAGGCATAAAAATCAATGGAATTTAAAATCTTGTAAGTAAAAAAATGAAACTAATTCCCGGTTTGATGTGTTTTAAAAATGTATAACCCATTTCTGGGCAAACCGAATGAAACTCTCTCCTCGTCTTGAAAGATTTGCAGCCCAGCTAGGCTAATAAAGCAAGTAGGCCTCGTTTAGGTATTTCTTAAAAAATAGAACTGGGCTAGCCATTTTCAGCAAGAAAAAAACACAACTGGGCTCATGATGTGGTAAACATAAATAAAACCCTGGCTAGACGGGCCACAGCCCCCGCACAACCCCATTGTTACCCTGATCTGTCGCTAAAACTAGTATAAATAACAACTGCTTGTTCCTAAAAAAGGTAAATAACAACTGCGCGACCTGCTGGGTCCCTGGTGTCAGCCGCTCGTTGTGTAATTCTCTCGTTTATTGACTACATTGACAATGGCGTGAGCCCCAGATGTCCAACCATTAGGAGGGACCTTTTTTGGGGCTTGTAATAACGAAGCACTTGCTTGCGTATGATGACCCACAAGTATAGGGGATCTATCGTAGTACTTTCGATAAGTAAGAGTGTCGAACCCAGCAAGGAGCAGAAGGAAATGATAAGCGGTTTCCAGCAAGGTATTCTCTGCAAGTACTAAAATAAGTGGTGACACATAGTTTTGTGATAAGATAATTTGTAACAAGCAACAAGTAACAAAAGTAAATAAGGTGCAGCAAGGTGGCCCAATCCTTTTTGTAGCAAAGGACAAGCTTGGACAAACTCTTATATGATGTAAAGCGCTCCCGAGGACACATGGGAATATCGTCAAGCTAGTTTTCATCACGCTCATATGATTCACGTTCGGTACTTTGATAATTTGGTATGTGGGTGGACCGGTGCTTGGGTACTGCCCTTACTTGGACAAGCACCCCACTTATGATTAACCTCTATTGCAAGCATCCGCAACTACAACAAAAGTATTAAGGTAAACCTAACCATAACATGAAACATATGGATCCAAATCAGCCCCTTACGAAGCAACGCATAAACTAGGGTTTAAGCTTTTGTCACTCTATCAACCCATCATCTACTTATTACTCCCCAGTGCCTTCCTCTAGGCCCAAATAATGGTGAAGTGTCATGTAGTCGACGTTCACATAACACCACTAGAGGAGAGACAACATACATCTCATCAAAATATCGAACGAATACCAAATTCACATGACTACTAATAGCAAGACTTCTCCCATGTCCTCAGGAACAAAAGTAACTACTCATAAAGCATAAACATGTTCATAATCAGAGGGGTATTAATATGCATATAGGATCTAAACATATGATCTTCCACCAAATAAACCAACTAGCATCAAGTACAAGGAGTAATTAACACTACTAGCAACCTACTAGCACCAATCCCGGACTTGGAGACAAGAATTGGATACAAGATATGAACTAGGGTTTTGAGAGGAGATGGTGCTGATGAAGATGTTGATGGAGATTGCCCTCTCCCGATGAGAGGAGCGTTGGTGATGACGATGGCAATGATTTCCCCCTCCGGGAGGGAAGTTTCCCCGGCAGAACAGCTCCGCCAGAGCCCTAGATTGGTTTCACCAAGGTTCCACCTCGTGGAGGCGGAGTTTCATCCAAGAAGATGGCTTATGATTTTTCCCATCGAAAGACTCCATATAGAAGAAGATGGCCACCAGGGGGCCCACGAGGTAGGGGGGCGCGCCCTAGGGGGTAGGGCGCGCCCGCACCCTTGTGGGCAGGGTGTGGCCCCCCTGGTGAAGTTCTTGCTCTCAGTATTTTTTATATATTTGGAAAACATCTTCCGTGAAGTTTCAGGACTTTTGGAGCTGTGCAGAATAGGTCTCTAATATTTGCTCCTTTTCCAGCCCAGAATCCCAGCTGCCGGCATTCTCCCTCTTTATGTAAACCTTGTAAAATAAGAGAGAATAGGCATAAGTATTGTGACATAATGTGTAATAACAACCCATAATGCAATAAATATCGATATAAAAGCATGATGCAAAATGGACGTATCAGCGTACTGCCATGACGCTGGTGGGTCCCTACTGTCATACTCACCACGTACAATCATATCCTTGTTCCTCTTGGTTGTTGACGGTGTTGACAACGCAAGAGGGTGGCGCACCGTGCACGGCGAGCAAACTAAGGCCGAGCACAACGGCGAGGCCTCGGACGGAACGAACAGGAGCCGTGGAAGATGCGCCGGTCCAGTCGCAGGCGGAGGGGAGTACGAGGGTTGACTGGTTCGGGTGCGGGTGTGTGTTGGGGCTGACATCGCCGAAGAATAATAGGACATGTGGGGGAATGGACGGAGGGACCGGCCAACGTTTGAGGGTACGGTAGGGCGGCAGAGGTGCAACCAGCCATGGGAGGCGGGAGCAGGCGGAGCCGACGGGGTGGTTTGGTTTGGGCGGGTGGAGGAAGAAGACCAGAGATATAAGATACACGACAAATGTTGGATGTCAATCCAATGGCTGGTAGGAAGAAACATTTTTTGACTAGCTAGTAAGTCGACACCACTTTGGATAGGCTATTTCCTAGTGGGTCCCAAATGTCAGAATCCAAATCTGTAAGTTTGTGGGTGCTGGTGGGGGCTAATCACTTGGCTTCTGTAATGCACAGTGAGCTCAAGCAGTCGGTGAGAGTGATGTTATTTCCCTTGGTTGGGATTTGTTACAATATTTCACTCTAAATTAAACGAATGGCAAGCCATTTTCCTTGTTTCAAAGAAAATATAACAGTCACAACCGAGTTGAAAAGGGCAAGAACATCTAACTCCAGCTTACAAACTATACAAAAGCACGAGGGTTAATTGTTCATTAGGTTTAGACAAAACCCAGGTTGAAAAGGGCAACGACATCTAACTCCAGCACTGTTTTCGGCAGTCACAGTCTGTCGGATTTCGGGTTTCGGCAGACCCTTGAGGTTCGAACACTGGGGTGCACGCAGAGATCTCTCCTCTACCGATCTACGTCCGATCCTCTCGTGTGAACTAAGATGAAAATGATGAACAACACAAGAGACACGAGGTTTATATAGGTTCGGGCCACCGTTGTGGTGTAATACCCTACTCCAGTGTGTGGTGTGGTGGATTGCCTCTGGTGCTGATGATGGACAGTACAAGGGAAGAACAACCTCGCGAGGGATGTTCTTGAGCTGATGCGGTGTGTTCTACTTAGTCTCTACTGGGTTTTCCCCCCTTCTCTCTCTCTCTCCTCTCTCCTCTTCTCTTCTCCTCTCTTCTCTTCTCTTCTCCTCTCTTCCTTTTGTGGAGGCTAGCTCTATTTATAGAGGCCTTGGGCCTCTCCCCGAATAATTGAGCGGGAAGGGCGCCAACAATTGGCCATTTTGAAGGGGAACATCTAGTACAAGTTATCCTGACCAAAGGTGGTCTTGGGCTGCCAAAAGCACTGGTGATGATGCCGTCTTGGGATCCACGGTGACCTCTGTCCGGCTGTCCAGCTGGTCTTGGTCTCGTTGCACCGGAATGGTAACCTTTGCCTGATACCTTGGCCTGTGCTTACCCTCTTTGCACCAAAGGGGAAACAAGGACCCTGCGCAGGCCGGCGCCCGCCTGGCGCCTGCCTGGCCTTGATCGTCATGGCTTGCGTCATGGGATCCTCGCGAGGTACCCTTGCATTGATCTCTCCGCCTCCTCGCGAGCCTGCCTGATGAGGCCGCTCTTGAGGAAGCTTCTTGTCGTTCGCCCCGCGAGGATTGGCCCCTCGCGAGGGTCTTGAGCTTGGGCTGATGAATATGGGCCGCACTGGGCCCCCACCTAAGCCACGCCATAGGCCGCAGGCAGGCAAGTCTGGGGACCCCCTGTCAGTGTCAAAACCGGCGGATCTCGGGTAGGGGGTCCCGAACTGTGCGTCTAGGCCGGATGGTAACAGGAGGCAGGGGACACGAAGTTTTACCTAGGTTCGGGCCCTCTCGATGGAGGTAAAACTCTACGTCCTGCTTGATTAATATTGATGGAATGGGTATTACAAGAGTTGATCTACCACGAGATCAGAGAGGCTAAACCCTAGAAGCTAGCCTATGGTATGATTGTTGATGTGTATGATGTCCTACGGACTAAAACCCTCCAGTTTATATAGACACCGGATAGGGTTAGGGTTACGTAGAGTCGGTTACAATGGTAGGAGATCTGAACATCCGTATCGCCAAGCTTGCCTTCCACGCCAAGGAAAGTCCCTTCCAGACACGGGACGGAGTCTTCAATCTTGTATCTTCATAGTCCAGGAGTCCGGCTTGAAGGTATAGTTCGGCTATCCGAACACCCCCTAATCCAGGACTCCCTCAGTAGCCCCTGAACCAGGCTTCAATGATGACGAGTCCGACGCGCAAATTGTCTTCGGCATTGCAAGGTGGGTTCCTCCTCGAAATACTTCATAGAAGATCTTGAACACAAAGATGGTGTCCGGCTCTGCAAAATAAGTTTCCACATATTGCCATAGAGAGAATAATAATATTAACACAAATCTAATCTGTTGACGTATTCCGTGGTGCGACACGCCACGGCCAATCCTTTATCCAAATCGTTTCACTATCCCACCTCAGCCCGTTATGCGAGGCGGTTTCCTTGGCACGTCTTGTCAAAGCAGAGATCATGTCCCCTCATTATGGGATTCTCATCAATATGGGCGTGGGTAACCCAACCGCTTCTAGGATTTTTAGATCATAGGCAAGTCCAAACGGACACAGGGAGGACGCTTGATATCCACCCTCTCTATAAAGGAGCAAAGCTTTTACTTTTCCCTCCCGTGCTCAATCGAATCCTTCCCCCGCCTCAAGCTCAAATGCCCAAAGCTCAGGTCAGGTGCTCCGAACCTTCAGTCATGTACAGATCCAGCCTTCAAGGCCGATGGATGCCATCCTCCGTCACGGAAGAAGACATCAAAAATTTGAGGGAGGCCAGGTATCTAACCGTCGAAATATCGCATCGGCTGCCTCTCCGGGGCAGGCCGTCGCCTCTCCCAAACCCAACGAGAGTGTTGTGTTCGTCCCCCACTTCCTCCGGGGTCTAGGTTTTGCACTAGATCCTTTCGTCAGGGGCTTGATGTTTTATTACGGGCTAGATTTCCATGATCTAGCTCCGGACTCCTTCCTGCATATCACGACTTTTGTTGTCGTATGCGAGGCCTTCCTCCGGGTTACCCCCCACTTTGGCTTATGGCTCAAGACCTTTGAAGTAAAGCCGATGGTGATCGAAGGGCAACATGCAGAGTGTGGAGGCGCCTCAATACGCAAGATGACGGGAGCTCTGTGGCCCAAAGGTTCCATCCCAGAGGTGTATGCATTGTGGCAACAGGAGTGGTTCTACGTCACGACTCCTAGAAGTGCCAAGTGGGCGGCCGCCCCCATTTTTCGCTCGGGCCCTCCACCACGACTGATGTCATGGATCGGCAGAGGACTAGGCTGGGGTCCAGCCAAGGACGTGCGTTTACTGCAAAGCCGCATTCGAGATGTCTTCAACGGAGACCTCAGCTTGGTCGCGGTAATACAAGTTATGCTGGTTCGTCAAGTCCAGCCCTGCAAACGTCGGCCCCTTCGCTTGTGGGAGTTCAATCCCGAGGGTCCGCGTGCCATTCAAAATTTTCTCGGCCTGACGCACGAGGATATGTATAAGTCATTCTTCGGACATCAAGTAGAGTGTCCGGAAATCACCAAGGACGTGG
Source organism: Triticum dicoccoides (assembly GCF_002162155.2). NCBI lineage: Eukaryota > Viridiplantae > Streptophyta > Magnoliopsida > Poales > Poaceae > Triticum > Triticum dicoccoides. Next base: position 620,246,707 of record NC_041384.1, on the reverse strand, counting down.
GCCTGAGCACTAACCGCACCACCGAACAGGTAAAGAATCTTCTAGGCAAACACATTATCGTTCCTTCATTGCGAAGTTATTGAGAGTTTTCTTTTTTGACCAGGACTGGCTAACAGAGGCGAAATTGATTCGGTGTTTGGCCCCCCTCCCTGAAGGCTTGGAGAATCCGGTATTGGAAAAGATGCTCCAGACCGCACCTTTCCCAGATCCCTTGAAGGAAGATACTGTGGAGGGTAACGCGGGCGGACGCGGGCCCCCAATGCTGCCTATTCTAACCGAGGGAGCGAGCATCTCCACGAAGGAAGGCGACCGGAAAAGGAAAAGGACTGCGCCTGGGAATTCGGAAGCCGAAGCTTCCAAACGGGAGAAGAAATCTTCTACCGGGGGCCCTACCTCGGGGGGCGGTGCTGCCGCACAAAGTCCATGGGGGGATCAATTCTCCCGGGAGTCGTAAGTGACCTGAAAACTTTAGTGGTACAAATATGCCATATTTTTTCTTCTGAGAAAATAACCACCGCCTGTATTTGTGCAGTTCGGGCCTTAGCCCCTCTCAAATGAGTTCATCTTCGGGGGATCTTCTTCCAGAGATGATGGAGAGCGAAACGCCTCCTCCAGACTCCTCCGTTCCGGAAGCGAGCGACCCTGAAGTGTCGTCGTGGAGGGCCTCTCCGAGTGCGGAGAGGCCAGAAGGTGATCCAATCGATCCCCGAGGCTCCCAGTGTCCGGCTCCCAAAGAGAGTAGACAAAAGAGTCTGGTGCCGTCTAGTGTGCGATCGGACGTTCTGAGGGAGTTGGTGGGGCGAGCGGCCATCTCAGATGATCACCGTGTGCTGATGAATATGGTGATGGAGAGGATATCGTCCGCCGAAAGCGGATTGCATGAAGCTTTTATGAGTCTACTGACAGGCTTTGAGGTACGTGAAAAGGGATGTGTAATAGTCCTGCACATGCTAGGTGTGCCCTGTGTAGATAATAGCCCCTGAGACTCTGGTTGTCGTCAGAAATGATGACGAACGGAGGATCATATTCCCAAGTAATAACCATACTGCCTTTATGTGCAGGAGATGGAAGCTCCGGTGGCCAGCCGGACTAGCCAGTTTGCCCGTTTAGAACGGCGGTTGGATGCGGCAGATGCCGACATCGAGCTTGTTAACAGAAGGCTTGACGAGGTGCAGGGTAAGGATCCTTGTCTGGTAAACACCAAATAGGAAGAGTATGATGCCAGTGTTTTTAACATGTTATGACTGCAGATGGAGCTACCACTGTTGAAGCCTTGCGGGCGGAACTTGCCCGAGCCAAGGAACAAGCAGGATTGGGTAATGCAGCTGCTTTGAAGGCGGTCGAAGAGTTGCGAGCCGAGAAGGCCGCACATGGCGAGAGCCGGAAGAAGATGGCTAATATGGCCGTAGAATTAAAAGCCGCCATAGACCGTTGCCGGGCTCTTGAAAAGGAAAACCAGGCGAAGGCATCGAACCTTGAGAAGGCTGCTGTAACAGGAAAAGACCTCCGCTCTGCTATGAGGGCAAAGAAGGAGGAGCTGCGGGAAGCCGGAGATATTGTAGCCGGGAAGTCCTTTATGCTGCAGAGGAAGTACGGAGATCCACTGTATGCACCTCTAGATCAGTTGTGGAGTTCGGAGGATGCGTATATGGATTTGGCGGCGAGCGCTGCCGAAGCGTCCAAGTACTTCCAGAGTCAGACGGACCGTGAAGTAGACTAGCTGTTTTGGAAGCAATTCCTTTCTCCCGAGCGTCCGCTTTCGTTGACAGACCAATTAGCCGGATGGGCCGAACTAAATAGGTTGTCTGGACTCTCCATGAGGTCTGTTGTGGATCAACTATGGCCCGGAAGGTCAAGACCGAGCAGCTATTTCAGCTTGGTGCAGCAGGTCCTCGATGTGGTGCCGCGCATAAATGCGATGAAGAGGTCGGCGTGTATAGAAGGCGCACGGATGGCCTTTGCCCATGCTAAAGCATACTGGGCAGAGATGGATGCTACCACTGTTGCAGCGCAGGATTCGGCCGTAGGTCGAAGGGCTGCTGAGCACTACTTTGAGGAAGTTCTTGAGGGTGCTCGTTTGATAGAGACCCAGTGCTCAAAAAATATTATGTTTGATTGACATGTAATCTCATTGTAAGTGAAATGCTTTTTAAATTTTTATGAGGCTACTTTTATACTTTTGCCTGAAGGTAATGTGATACCTCCTGGGTGGCTGTTTATGTATACATGTGTATAACCTGAAAGATTGCAGTCGTCGGCTTCAACCCCCATGCATATAATGCGGAGGTGTTCGCAGAAACACACGTTCACACTTAACCCAACGTCTTGGTCCTATTAAGGAGGTGATAGCGGAGCGAGCGAGGCAACCGGACTATAATGCTTTAACACTTTCACTTAGCCATAGGAGTTTGATAGTGGGGCTACTAGATAGCCCCTGGTGGCTTCACACTCTCCCGATCCCGGGGTGCGTATATGCCTGGCCGGAAAGCGGCCCTTTGTTAAGGCGGAGGAATTCTAACATTCCCATGGGTCATCGAGTGGTTGACCAGTCTCACGCTAGATCATGACAGTCAGTTTTCGGCTTTCTCTACTGAGGCGCTCGTCCGGATGAACCAGGGCACAATCGCAGTAGTTCTCCTGGTGCTACCTTAGCCGGTAAAGCGGAACGTAAGGCACCAAAACACAGGAGCCGGGCAAACCCAACATTTGACCAAAGACAATGATTCAGAGCTGATGCATAAGGGCCAAACTCGCGACGCCGAATACTCCCTAAGGTATTCGGTCTTTGTGGTATAAACCGGGCCTGAAGAATGGCCTTTGTAAGAAGCCCCTTGTGTTCAGGTACGTGCATTGTTCTGGCGTGGCCACATGCCAAAACGTCAGCATCCTTTTCAACGGTGGATATATATCAACAAGAGACAGTAAAAAAGGTTTACACAGGGTCTTAATCTAAACAGAATCCTTGGGGCGGGTCCCTGCTACACGTCTGCGCCTGTGTCTCCGTTGTGCCGTGTCCTGGACGGATGTAGCACGATGATTATCTGTAAAAGAGAGGAATTTAGGTAAAAAGGTTGTCGTGCAAAAGGATAGTTTTCTAAAGAAACCATGTATAATTCAAGATAAGAAGAAATCGCCACTCATCTGCGTGCGTTGAGCCCCTTGTACTTTTGAAAGATAGGGGTGTGACCATTTATTTGATATGACCAACGACGCCGGATTTGGTTAGTTGTGTCTGAGGTCTTGACGACCTATTGGATGCTTTTGCTGGTCCGGGTGCCTTTAGTGTGCGGCTGCTAAGGCGGCCTCACTCTCTTCGGTGCGCAGAGATCACTTGATACTTCCGTGCACTGAAATGATGCCACGTGGATCGGGCATCTTGAGTGTTAGGGAGGCGTAGTGTGGTATTGCATTAAAGCGAGCGAAAGCTTCGCGTCCGAGTAGTGCTTGATAGCCACTTTTAAATGGAGCGATGTGAAAAGTTAAAATGCTCACGACAGAAGTTATCGGGGGCCAAATATAACTTGTAGTAGGGGGGAGCCCATACAACGAGCCCCTGGGCCTGGCGTTACTCCTTTAAAGGTAGTATTGCTATGGCGAATTTGTGTTGGGTCTAACCCCATCCCGCGGATTGTATCCTGATATATTAGGTTTAGGCTACTACCGCCATCCATCAGGACTCGTGTGAAGTGGTATCCGCTAATTACTGGGTCTAATACCAGTGCAGCCCATCCTGCGTGCCGGATACTTGATGCATAATCACGGTGGTTGAAGGTGATCGGTTGAGACGACCAGTGGCGGGACTTCGGGGTGATGGGCACTTGGGTATATTTTTCGGGGAGTGCCGCATTGTTTTTCCTCTTGATCACGTGTAACACGTTTGCTGTTTTGACGTCGGGTGGAAATTTCTTTTGTTCTCCCTTGTCTTGATTGGGAGGCTCGTCCTCGTCTTCACTTGGTGTATCTTCCCCTTTGTGCATGGTGTTAAGCTTGCCGGACTGCTTGAAGACCCAACATTCTCTGTGGGTATGATTAGCAGGTTTGCTAGGGGTACTATGGATCTGACATACTTGGTCCAGAATTTTGTTGTGGCTGGACAGTTCATCTCTGGTGCCTTTGGAGGGCGGCTTTTGGTTTAGCCGAGGGACTTTGAATCCGGCATTTACTGCCATGCCCTTCGTGCTGTCTTCTTTATTCCGGCATTTGTTATTGCTGTTGCGGCGTGATTCCCCGTTTCCATCTCTAACTTCAGATGTGCTGGGGTCACTGGTGCTGCATCTGGCTAGCCAGCTGTCCTCACCCGCGCAGAAGCGGGTCATGAGGTTTGTTAATGCGGCCATCGTTCTCGGCTTATTTTGGCCGAGGTGCCTGGCGAGCCATTCGTCGTGGACGCTGTGCTTGAAAGCTGCTAAGGCTTCGGTGTCCGGATAATCGACAATCTGGTTCTTTTTAGTAAGGGACCTGTTCCAAAGTTTTCGGGCTGACTCTCCTGGCTGTTGAGTTATATGACTCAAGTCGTCCGCATCCGGAGGTCGGACATAAGTCCCTTGAAAGTTTGCCCGAAAGGCATCTTCGAGCTCTTCCCAACTTCCAATGGAGCTTTCGGGGAGTCCTTTGAGCCAGTGATGAGCTGGCCCTTTGAGTTTGAGAGGTAAGTACTTGATGGCATGGAGATCATCCCCTCGAGCCATATGTATATGAAGGATATAGTCCTCAATCCAGACCCCAGGGTCTGTTGTTCCGTCGTATGCCTCTATGTTTACGGGCTTGAATCCCTCTGGGAATTCGTGGTCCAGCACCTCATCGGTGAAACATAGGGGGTGTGCGGCACCCCTGTAGCTGGGTGTGCCGTGTTGTTCGAATGCTTGTTGTGTTGCATTGTATGCTGGGGCGCGCTTGCGTGGTCCATAGATGGATCTTGTTGCGCCGTCCTTTGGGTGTGAGCCTTTGCATGGGTCGCGTGTTGTATTGTGAGCGGCGTTGAATGCCGTTCTGTGGTGGTAGAGGGGTCGTCTATCCGACCAGGTGGCTGCTTTGATATTTGGTTGTGGGGGGTCTGAGGCCTCCTCATCGAATTCGGGTAGCAGCTTCTGCTTTGGGTAGCTCTTGGAGGGATGATTGTCACCGTACCTTGCTGCAGTGTTGAGTATTTTGCTCCATATGAACTGGAGCGTGTTTTGCGCGGCCTTGAGCCTCCGCTTCTGCTTTTTGAGGCTCCTTGCGGTGGCGACGAGCCTTTTACGGGCATTCTGCTGCTCCAAGTGCCTGTCCGGCGTTGTGTCGTCTGGACCATTATCATTGATAGGGTTTGTTTGTTCGGTTTGATTATCCGGATTGCCGTTGTCTGGCAGCGGTTCGCCCTGCTCCAGCGCTGGATCAATGTGATCGCTATTTCTGTTGAGGTGGGATTTGGGGCGGCGCTTGCGTCGCTGCTTTGACTGCTTTTCGAGGGAACAATCCTTCGGTGCGTCCTTCCGTTCCTCGCCGTCATCTTTGGGTGTGTCCACCATGTATACGTCATATGACGAGGTGGCGTTCCAAGGCTCGATAGGCGCTGATTCTTCATCGTCTCCTTCATCGGCGTCCATACCGTCGATGTCGTCGGAGTTGAAGTCGAGCATGTCGGTTAAATCGTCGACGGTGGCTACCAAGTGGGTGGTGGGTGGGTTTTGAATTTCTTCATCGTCCGAATCCCAACCTTGCTGACCATAGTCCGGCCATGGTTCTCCTGATAAAGAGAGAGATTTTAGTGACTTCAGGATATCGCCGAAAGGCGAGTGCTGAAAGACATCTGCGACCGTGAACTCCATGATCGGTGCCCAATCGGATTCGCTCGGCAGGGGCACGGAGGGTTCGGTGTCCGGAGGAGAATCCGGCTCCATGGAGTCACGAGTCTTGTAGAGTACGGGACTGGTGTTCGGCTCAACCGCCATTGGGATCGCAGCCCCCGAGGCGGCGTCCAACCGCCCATCCTTGATCGGCGCGGTCGGCTCCGAACCAGGGGCCGGAGCCGATGCAGGTGGGGCCTCAGGGGCACTGTTCGGCGGCAGAGCTAGATCATGCTCGTCGTGATAGTGCGGCGCGCTCGGCAGTGGTTCGAATCCGTCGAAGATCAAGTCCCCGCGGATGTCGGCCGTGTAGTTTAAACTTCCGAATCTGACTTGACGGCCAGGGGCGTAGCTTTCGATCTGCTCTAAATGGCCAAGTGAATCAGCCCGCAGTGCAAAGCCGCCAAAGACGAAGATCTGTCCGGGGAGGAAGGTCTCACCCTGGACTGCATCACCATTGATGATCGTAGGAGCCATCGGGCCTGACGGCGACGGCACAGAGGAACTCTCAATGAAAGCACCAATGTCGGTGTCAAAACCGGCGGATCTCGGGTAGGGGGTCTCGAACTGTGCGTCTAGGCCGGATGGTAACAGGAGGCAGGGGACACGAAGTTTTACCCAGGTTCGGGCCCTCTCGATGGAGGTAAAACCCTACGTCCTGCTTGATTAATATTGATTGAATGGGTATTACAAGAGTTGATCTACCACGAGATCAGAGAGGCTAAACCCTAGAAGCTAGCCTATGGTATGATTGTTGATGTGTATGATGTCCTACGGACTAAAACCCTCCGGTTTATATAGACACCGGATAGGGTTAGGGTTACATAGAGTCGGTTACAATGGTAGGAGATCTGAACATCCGTATCACCAAGCTTGCCTTCCACGCCAAGGAAAGTCCCTTCTGGACACGGGACAGAGTCTTCAATCTTGTATCTTCATAGTCCAGGAGTCCGGCTTGAAGGTATAGTTCGGCTATCCAAACACCCCCTAATCCAGGACTCCCTCACCCCTGTTCCCAGAATGCCGACAGTAGCCCCCGGGCCCAAGGCACGCGCGGGCTTGGCCTAGCAGAGAAGCGAAGGGGCAAGCGCGAAGCACCGCGGGCCCTAACAGCCTGCGGCCTTGGGCACCGCGTGGCGGTTGATTGGACGTGGGCGTCTGCACTTCCCACGACGCCTCGGCAACCGCACGACTTAACAAGTCCCTGCATGCAGAGATATGGGTCATGATTACTTGAGGTCATGGTGCTCGGCGGTTGGCCTTCCCTGACTATAAGTACGGGGCTGCGTGAGCTCCGCCAGTTCACCCCTTTTCGTTACTCCTCCTCTTCTTCTTCCTCATCCTTGCTTACTCTTGCACCAATGGCACTGATCCGCCGGTTTTCAGCCGAGGAGAAGGGAAAGGCCCCTAGAGAGGGTCCTGACCCCCTCCCGCCGAAGAAGCGGCCAATCCTCTATCACTAGGACGAAGGCGCCTGGCTGGAGGTGTTGAGGCCGTGGTATGAGTGGCCGTCGCCTGGGTTTCCGCTGCCCTTGTACGCCCGCATCATAGGCCCCAGGGGGAGGGCACCGAGCAACACTGACAGTGTCGCCGCCGACGCCGGCGAGTCACAGTGGTGCGCGTCGTCCCCCCTGGAGTCCACGCGGAGCGCTCCTCTCGCGAGCTTGTGCTCCACGCCGCCATGCCTCCAATTTCATGGATCCGCCTTCCTCCCTCCTTCGCCTTTGAGATGCCACCGAGCGGGGCCCTGGAGCTCTGGCTGCAGCACGCCGACTGTGGCACCCCTGCAACCGGAGCGGAGGTCGTGGTCGTCGCTCCGGGCAAGGTCTTCATGACCCGGGGCTGGGGTGAGATTGCCCGGGTCTGTCGCGCGGACGGCGCCTTGGTGATCCATCTTGAATACGATGGCGCCTCCTTGATGGATGTTCTTCAAGGTCTTTGATGCAGAAGGACACCGGCTGGAATGCTGCCCTAAGGGAAGCGGCAGGGGTGACGAACTGGCGAGGACCAGCCCCGCCCGTTGGTCCTCCCGCAGCTCCTCAGGCAGCAGCGGAGGGACTGAGGGCTTCAACGGCTCCCCCGAACTCCTCGCGACCCCGGAGATGAGCGACGACAACTACGAGCCTCCGAGCTCGCGCCGCGCTCGGAGTGGGGCAGCTGCATCGGGCCGCCGACGCCACTGATCTGGATGGGATTGGCGCCGTCACTGGGCAGCCCACTATTGATGATGGCGTCGCTTGGGGAGGTGCTAGCAAGTAGCGTCCCTTAGGGTTAGCACCTTTTTGTTTCATGCGAGGAATTAAAGCAACACCCCGCGGGGGTATGTAAGGCATCTGTCGTGCCTTTTGTAAATACTATATCCTTAATATGAATTGGCGTGAGGTGTTCGTTCTATTCCGGCTAAGCTCCCCCTTTCTATCCTCACGAGGACTTGGCACTCTACGCTGACAGGTCCCAGTCCCCAGGCAAGCTTCAGCCGTCGCTGGTATGCCAGGTCGCAATGCCGTGGTCATGGCCAGGAGGTGAGCGGCCCGAGGTCCGGTAAGAGTCCTCGAGTCGCAATGCTCGGGAGGTCCCCTTTAGCGCTAAAGCAATCCTTGTTGGGCGAGAAAGGAAGGTAGCGTCGCCGTGACAGAGTTGCACTGGCCGGGGATTTAGTGCTGCGTTGGTCTAGCTCTTGCGAGGGCGCGACTTATCTTGTTCGTCTGACGTAGTTCCTCGGAGAGGTGCCCGGCCCGAGAGGCGGTGGTCGAGGTACTGCTGGGTTAGGCCCTCGCGAGCTTCTTCCCACTCCCCCGCACTTTCCTTAACACTCTACGTCCTCGGGTCCCGGCCCTCGAGCGAGCTCAGCCGCCGCTAGTATGACAGGTCGCGATGCCGTGGGTCAAGGCCAGGGGGTGAGGGCTGGAGAGCCAGTAGGAGCCCATGAGTCGCGATGCTCAGGTACCCCCCCCTTTAACGTGCAAGCGGTCCGTGCCGAAGAGGGGGAGAGAGAGCTCATGATGCCCCCAACATTGCTCCTAGAGTAGGTCCTGCACACCAATCATGAGGGGAAACAAGGCCTGTCATTACGGTCGCCGGCCAACCTATGGTCACTCCGAGGGAGCGGTCAGGGCACTGAGGGCCTGGTGAGGTGGCGTCGTGCGGGGCTGCCGTGACCAGAGCTCGACCACTCAAGTTTATCAACGCTGCAGGGACGGACCTGTGCGCACGCGCCGTGCCAGAGTGAGCGTCTCTTCAGATAGGCGTTGATCGAGCAGGTGATTAGGTCAGGTATGTTAAGCACATAGGAGGAAATCCAATTTCAAGCAAGCGCGGGTAAAAGCAACCGCCGCTGGGCCAGGCCCGAGCAGCGTGGGGATGATGCAGCCCGAGGGGCGCCCCCAACAAGGTAAGTAAAGAGCATAAACAAAATGGATACATGCCGCGGGGACGGACCCACGCGGCCTGGGAATGGTGCGGCCCTGAGGGCGCTCCCAGTTGAAAGTAGAACTCTAAAAGATGTCACCTGGTGCTGTTGAAGATGAAGTGATGCTGAGGAAGTGAGCGATGCACGGTGAAGACGTCAGCCCTCATGAGCCCCCAGGCCCAGGACCGCGTGATGCCTGACCTCCTGAGCCTCCAGAATGCTCCTCAACAGGCGCTGATGTGTGGCGACCGTGCTCGGCAGGCCGAAGGGCATGCGAACGTAGCTATGAGGTGGTCCCTCGCGGCGCTCTACGGCCGAAGGCCATAGGCGCTCCTGGGACGCAGCTCGATTGAGCCCTGGTACGTTGACGCAAACATGCAGTCCTCCATCCTCGCCTGGATGTGGGGCCACAGCAGGTAAGCGGCGGCTGCCGCGCATGACTCTGGACTCTTGTAGCTCATGGGTGTTCCTTGCGATGAACTCCTGAGGGTTTGGTCTCCTTTGACGTGTACCTTCCTGAGGGAAGCGTTCTTGAAAGCACCCCTCCAAGTGGTGCCCGAGCGCCTCCCCCGCGACCTTGGCAAGGTCGGCGACTCTCCAAGAGAGAGCCCCCGAGCCCTGCCTGAGGAGGGCGCCAGGCGCGCCTTCCTATGCGTGAGAGGGTGGCGCTCCCTGATCGGGCGCGAATCCTGACGCAATATCTCCGGAGGTGCCTGCCTCCTTGTGGCTCGGGCTAGGTGAGGTCTTCTTCTTCTTGAGGGTCGCCTCGGGAGGACTCCCGCTCCTATGATCTGGGTCTTCGATTGCTGCGGCTTGGAATGCACGCTCAAGTGAGCACACTGCGTCCCTTTCTTCATAGGGTACGGTGATGACTCCACCGCTTCCTGGCATCTTGAGGACATTGTAACCATGGTGAGTCACTGCCATAAACTTGGCTAGGGCTGGGTACCCGAGGATGGCATTGTACGACAGGCGGATGTGAGCGATGTCGAAGTCGATGAGCTCGGTGCGGTAGTTGTTGCGTTGCCCGAAGGTGACCGGAAGGCGAACCTGCCCAATTGGAACAGTGGAACCATCGGTGACTCCTGAGAAAGGCTTGGTCAACTGAAGCTGGTCGTACGACACTTGGAGATTGTCGAACGTCTCGACGGACAAGATGTTGAGTCCTGCCCCGCCATCGATGAGGGTCCTGGTGACCTGCACGTTGCTGATGACTGGGGAGCAAAGCATCGGGAGGATTCCGGCCATTGCCGCACACTTGAGCTGGTCTACGGAACTGAATGTGATCGCGCACATAGACCACCTGAGAGGGCGCGTGGCCTCAAGCTTGGGAAGGACTGCATTCACCTCGCGAGCAAACTGCTTAAAGATGCGCTGTGAGGCTGGGGCCTGGGCGCCACCCAAGATGCAAGCAATTGCACACGGCTCTTGGAAGCCCCCAGCCCCATCGTCTTGGTGTTGGTCTTCATTCATCCTTGGTGGAGGCGGCAGAAGAGGGAGGCCTGCGTTGCCGTGCGGGTGGCCCTCACGAGGCTGGTCCCTCCAGCCTCCCTCATGAGGCTGGTCCTGCCAGCGGTCCTCGCGAGGGCGGTCACGCCATCCCTGGCGAAGGCCACGGTCTTCCCATCGTCCGCCACCTCTTCCTCCTCCTCGGCCATAGCCCCTGTCATTGCGCTCTGGGCGTCGACCGATTCGCCCATCTTGCACGACTCTGAGCTCTTGACATTCATTGGTGTTGTGGGTGTGGAGGTCGTGGTACACGCAGTACCGTCCGCCCTTGGATGACTCAGGCTGATCCCTGCCTTTCTTGGTGTCCGGTTCCGCTGCTAGCACGGCAACCCCCTTGCGCTTCACGTCTTTGGCCTTGAGCTTCTTTTCTTCCGGGTCGGCTGCCTGGAGCTCGAGGAGGGAGATATGCCCTTCCTCAGCCCTGGCACACTTGGTCGCCAAGTTGAACAGCTCCAGGGATGTGCACAGGTCTTCATGGATTGCTAGCTCTTCCTTCATCTTGACGTCGCGCACGCCGTCGGAGAAGGCTGAGATGATAGCTTCTTCAGTTACCTTGGGGATCTTGAGGCGAGCGTAGTTGAAGCGCTGGATGTACTTGTGCAGGGTTTCTCCTGGCTGTTGCTTGATGCGGCGCAGGTCGCTCACGGCCGGGGGCCGGTCGCGAGTGCCCTGGAAGTTGGCGATGAAGCGGGTGCGCATCTCGCTCCAGGAGGAGATCGTGCCGGGAGCCAGGTTTAGGAGCCAGGTGCGGGCGCCGTCCTTGAGCGCCATGGGGAACCAATTCGCCATGACCTTTTAGTCTCCGTTGGCGGCTACGATGCCCAGCTCATAGAGCTGCAGGAACTCCGTGGGGTCCGCTGTGCCATCGTAGCGGGGAGGGAGGTCAGGCTTGAACTTGCCTGGCCATGTGACGCCGCGCAGCTCGGGGGTGAAGGCGAGGCAGCCTGCCGTGGCCACTGGCGCCCTTTGCTGGTGCTGGACTTGTTCTTGCGGGTCACCATGCGCCGCCACTGGGAGCAGCGCAGGGTCTTGTCATGGAGGCGCTGGGGCGCGACCTTGGCGCGCCGGCGCTGGGAGCGCGCGAGCACCATCCTGGGGACGTGGGATCTCTTGGCAGCTCCCTTCTTGCTGCGCAGGCGCCGGACGTGGAGGGTCCCGCCCTGGGGCTGCGCGCCTTGGAGCCAAGGCACCTTCTTGGGGAGGAGGCGGCGGAGGCGCCTCATGATCCTCGCCCCTGCACGGGACGGAGGGAGAGGCAGCGAGAGGGACCGCAAGGGGGAGCCCCCTGCGGCACTGACGAGCTCGGTGATGCGGGCGAGCCAGTCCTCATAGAGGTCGTCGACGGGGCGATAGTGCAGGAGCTCCCACGCCAAGAGCACTGAGGCATGCGCATCCATGGGTGCGCGACGGGCATGGGACGACGAGCCAGCTGGAGTCAGCGACGGGGTGGCGGTGCGGCCATCCCGCCGCACTGAAGGATGCTGGGACGAGGCCTGCTGCTCGTTCCCCGCCGAGCCGGTGGATGCGTTGGTGGCGGGCAACGGGGACTGACGAGGGGGGCCGCCGACGGGCGCCGTCTGGGCGACGCGAGTGGCGCGAGCAGCCCGGCGCTCGGCGCGAGCCCGACGAGCGTCAGCCATGGACACGACAGAAGATCACATGCGAACAGTGGAAGAAGGACTCCGACGCACCCCTACTTGGTGCGCCAAATGTCGGATTTCGGGTTCCGGTAGACCCTTGAGGTTCGAACACTGGGGTGCGCACGGAGATCTCTCCCTACCGATCTACGTCCGATCCTCTCGTGCGAACTAAGATGAAAATGATGAACAACACAAGAGACACGAGGTTTATACTGCTTCGGGCCACCGTTGTGGTGTAATACCCTACTCATGTGTGTGGTGTGGTGGATTGCCTCTGGTGCTGATGATGGACAGTACAAGGGAAGAACAACCTCACGAGGGGTGTTCTTGAGCTGATGCGGTGTGTTCTACTTAGTCTCTACTGGGTTTTCCCCCTTCTCTCTCTCTCTCTTCTCTCCTCTTCTCTTCTCCTCTCTTCTCCTCTCTTCCTTTTGTGGAGGCTAGTTCTATTTATTGAGGCCCTGGGCCTCTCCCCGAATAATTGAGCGGGAAGGGCGCCAACAATTGGCCATTTTGAAGGGGAACATCTAGTACAAGTTATCCTGACCAATGGTGGTCTTTGGCTGCCAAAAGCACTGGTGATGACGCCGTCTTGGGCTCCACGGTGACCTCCGTCCGGTCGTCCGGCTGGTCTTGGTCTCGTTGCACCGGAATGGTAACCTTTGCCTGATACCTTGGCCTGTGCTTGCCCCCTTTGCACCAAAGGGGAAACAAGGACCCTGCGCAGGCCGGCGCCCGCCTGGCGCCCGCCTGGCCTTGATCGTCATGGCTTGCGTCATGGGATCCTCGCGAGGTACCCTTGCATTGATCTCTCCGCCTCCTCGCGAGCCTGCCTGATGAGGCCGCTCTTGAGGAAGCTTCCTGTCGTCCGCCCCACGAGGCTTGGCCCCTCGCGAGGGTCTTGAGCTTGGGCTGATGAAGATGGGCCGCGCTGGGCCCCCACCTGAGCCACGCCATAGGCCGCAGGCAGGCAAGTCTGGGGACCCCCGTTCCTAGAACGCCGACACAGTCAAATGGATCGGTCAGGTCCATAGAATGAACATCTTGGTTGTAAAATTTACTGGATTATGACCATAATATGTTGTAAATAGAAGCCCAACATGTTCAAAAGCTCTTTTGCCCACCTGAAACTCCTTTTTGCGCTTCGACATACCCATCCGACAAAACCATGTTGCTGATAAACTTAAGCCTGATGGACAATAGTAACCTCGCATTCAGCAAGAAGAATGTAACAAACCTAGTGTTTGCATGGTTGGCTACATATCGTTCTAGAGTTATTGTCTTCAATTGAATGTCATGAGAAGTGAGAAAATCCCGGTGCTTACGAATGCACCGCTTGGTTATAACTTTCTTACCCCGTCCGGTTGCCTAAATAGAAACAACTACTACTAGTACAGTGGAGACACTCTACAGCTACCAGAAAAAGAATTACTTATACTACTAGTACAGTGGGTACACTGTCGCTTCTGGCTCCTTCTAGGTCATCGAAACGTCTCCCACTACTGAATGCCGTTTTACTTTTGTTCATCGACATGCGGGCTATGCCGCGTGCGGGCCCAAATGCCATCCACCAAATTAGAAGGCAATTGTCAGGACCCCGATTCCAAGTCACATCGATCTAGCCGGTAACACCTCATATCACATTGCGGCCTCACGCACGGTATCCCCACGGGTGTCGCCTTACCATGGCCCGGGACCGTTTGCGCCTTTTGGCTCATGTATATGATAGTGTCGCTAGCATCCATATGACAGAGAACCCGTGCCGACATGGCTAGTCGTGAACCCAGAACGGCACAGACCTATGGAGACAGGCATACATGAATCACATCGAGCATGTCGGTCAACAACGTGTGAATCCGGGCTGTAGCACTGGGCTAACAGGACTCCGAGGAACCCGGGCTATAGCAGGCTAGGCAGGACTCCGGATGTCACCGCGTGACATTTCCCCGAAGGGACAGACATAGGAACGAAGTGAAACACATGCCGGCCAGTCAAGTGTCCTGACCAGTAGTGCTGGGCTAGCAGGACTCCGGTGAACCGGGCTGTAGCGGAATACTATGGCTCGAGGAGCACTAGACTACATTTCCCCATAAGAGAGGCTGCCAAGGATAAACAACTAGATTTTCGGATCCCACACATACCAAGCATTTCAATCATACACACAATATGCTCGATATGTGCAAATACAACATGGCATCACAACAAGACTCTACAACTCAAGTACTTTATTTAAAGGCTCCAAAGAGCCATACATAACATGTTCATACAGGTAGGGGTCACATGACCCGACACTCAAGTCATACAAGCATACAAGCACATGCGGAAGCAAATAGTCTGAGTACAGACACTAGAAAGAAAGAAGGCTTGTCGAAGCCTGTCTATCTACAAAGGGCCCTCCATGGCCAGGATCACCACCTGGGTGGCAAGTTACTCATCGATGTCGAGGTCTACATAAAACCCATCGGAGGGGGTGGTGTTGTCGTCTGAAAACAGTAATTAAGGCAAACATGAGTACAAAGGTACTCAGCAAGTCTTACAGCAGAACCTACTATACATGCTCATTCTCAAGAAGGTGGTGGAGTTATTGCAGCAAGCCAGCTTTGAATCTTGGATAAGCTATCCTACGGGACACCACTAGTAAAATAGTTTTTGCACACGAGTCCACTAATCACCAACACAATACTCCACCGGGGATCCTCCCTCGTCATCCTACGAGAGGGCCATCCTTGGTACTCACACTTATCTTGAGTCTTTTAGTAGTAACCATTAACTTGTCTATGAACTGTATAGGCAACCAAGTAGTCCTTTACCGCGGACGCGGCTATTCGAATAGATGATGTTAACCCTGCAGGGGTGTACTTCTTCATACACGCTCTCACCACTTACCGTCGTTTACACGGCATGTACTCGGCAACCTTCAAGCAAAAGCCCAACGAGGGTGTCGGCCACGGCCTACCTAAACACTCAAGTCTCTAGTCCAGGTTTATCGCCTATCCAGGTTCCATCCACAGGGAGTCCGGCCGAGGTTTCCACATACGGCCCCGAACAATGTGAACAGGGTTCCCGAGACACCAAACGGGTGACTTGGTACACCGTGCCACGGTGTATCTACCGCATCATAGCCCACCCCTAGGGTCAGCTCTACGCACGACCACCAACACATAACCTACAAACACCAGAAACTAGTTGCAACTCCTGGACAGAGTACTAGGGTGATTAAGAAGACGAGAGGGTCCATTGGTTTCGGGTCCAATGTATGGTAGTAGCTGCTTCTTAAATCACACATAAAAATCTCAGTTCTTAGGGACGGCCTCAATGAAACAACCCACCATTTACTCCTACATGGCCTCTCATCGATACCTTTACCAAAACATGTTCAACACATCCCTCACATTACCGACATAATCATTTCACTCTAGCCCATCACCGAGATGAACCAGACCTGACACAACTCTAAGCATAGCAGGCATAGCAAGGTAGGAAACACATACATGGCTCAATCAACTCATACACATGCTAGTGGGTTTCATCTAGTTACTGTGGCAATGACAGGTCATGCAGAGGATAGGGGTTCAACTACCACAACACACAGCAGTTTTGAAACGTTGTTGTCTTAATGCAGTAAATGAGAGCAGAGGCGAGAACATGGGATTGTATCGATATGATCAATGGGGCTGTTTTCCTGATGGAGTGGTAGTAGGGTACTGCCCTTCAGCTGGATACTCGGAGATATCCTCGAAGGCAAAACCTACCACGAAAGACACCACAGTATATAATCAACACATGACAATATGCAACAATATGATGCATGCTATGACATGGCAAGATGACGTGTCCTGCCTAATGCAATGTGAAACAAGTTGAAATGGGTCCATTTGAATCAAAGATTCAAATGGAAGCTTAAGTTCTTATGCATAAGAAGTGTATTAGCTTGTTTCACCTAAACAGCAAGGTTAAAGTGTTTTGTCATGCATGAAACCATTACATATGGAAAGATTGAATTTTTCTGATCATTTTTCATATATAATTTGTTTGATTTGGAGCTATGGTTGATTTTCTATGATTTTTATAAGTTTAGGCTATTTTCTGGAATTTCCTATATAAGAATAAATCCAGAAAATAAATAATTGCGTCAGCACTGCGTCACTGTGACGTCAGCGAGTCAAAGGCGCCAGCCCAGGTCAAACCTGATGGCTGGGACCCACACGTCAGTGAAACATCTAATTAACAGGGTTAAATTAACACTAACTAAACTGTTAGTGGGGCCTGGGCCCGCATGTCAGTGACCTATTGTGTTAACTAAAAGTTAATTAGTGCTAAGCTAAAATTAGCAGGGCTCTGGGCCCACCTGTCATTGAACCAGGGGAGTTAAACCCCTGGTCAAACGAGGTCAACTCGCCGGCGGCTTGACGCCGGCGATGACAGACGCGGCGGAGGGGCTCGGGTTTGCGTCTCCGACGACCAAATGGGCGGCCGAGACCATCTACGGGGAGCTGGAAGCAAGCCGCATCGTTTGGTGGTGGAAGTGGAGCTCGGGGAGGCCGGGAACAACGTCGGCGACGACCTTGGCGGTCGCCGGAGTTCGGGCGAGGTCGGGCTCGTTGCTGGAGTGGCCTAGGCGGGGTGGCGCTAGCATCTATGGCTCGTACGCGATGCGGGGAGTGCGTTGGACACAAGCCCGGGACCATATGGTCACCGGAGCATGACCGGCGATGACGCAAGCGGCGGCGCGTGCGGGTGAGCTTCGTGCAGTCGATGCAGGGGACGACAGCGAGAACGGAGAGGATGGGAATGTAGCTGTGCTCACAGCGGTTGCGACGATCTAAACGGCAAGGTCGGGGACGAGCTGGAGCAGTGGTGACGGCGAAAGGGATCTCCCGCGGCGATCAGCAAAGACGAGGACGAGGCGGTAACTCCAGGGCGAGCGAGCGCTCGGGGCTCGGTCTGCTCGATGGAGAGGAGGGCGGCGGAGCTCCTGGACACGGTGGCGTGGCACGGAGACGACGGAGAGCACGGCTATGGCGATGGTGCGGCTACGACAGCATCGGCCATCATGGGAGAGAGCGAGGGAGAGAGGCAGGGGCGCGTGTGAGGTGTCCACGGGGTCAGGGCGGTGCCGCAGAGGCGCTTCGAGGCGTCGCGCTGGCGCGGGCGACGGCAGGCAGGCAAGGAGGTGGCGTGGCGAGTGCGGCAGCGTCGCGGTGTCCCTCCTCTGCCTACTGGCAGAGGTAGGTGATGACTGGCACAGGCCAGATGGGCCGGGCCAGCCAGGTAAGTGGCCTCTGGCCTTTCTCTCTCTCTCTCTCTCTCTCTCTCTCTTTTGATTTGTTTCTGTTTTCTAATTTTCTGCAACTGTTGGGCTTTATTAAAAATACTAAAACGTTTCCAGAAATCCTGAAAATAATTGTGGGCTCTGTTGGGATTATTCCTAACAACCCACACTTATTTCCAGAATTATTTGAGCATTTAAAATATTTTATAGCATTTAAATGCCCAAATGCAAATACTATATGGATTAAGCCAATGACCTTAAGATGTCCTAGAAAAATGTGCACCATTTTTGTCAAAGGTTTTAACCCAAAACAAAAAGGGTGGACTTTTTAGAAGGGCATTTCAGGTTCATTGAAAAAGTTTTTAGTAAACCCTAGTTGGTTTAAGAGGGTGCTGGGGGTTCTGTTGTCCCCATTTCATCTTTCTGGGAAAATTAAACATGATGCCATCACTCTAATGCATGAGCTAGCTAGGGTGTGACAGCAATATGCAGGCGGAGAGTCACCCTAGTCATAGCGCGATAGTAACGAGCCGTCGTATCACAAAACCCCACCTCCCCGTAGTCTAAGTTTGACGGACAAAGCAACCATCATTTCACTCTTTGCTGAATCCCCTTATCCCTCACCGTCTTCAAGAAAGCCAGCACTCGCATCTGCCACTGTTCTTCTCTCCCAACGAAGGGAAGGTAAGTGGATCCATGATATTGGTATATTTTCGTTTAGAGAAAAAAAGAGCTTTGCAAAGCAGTAACCGATCCTCACTCTCTTTTTTGTTTCATTATCATTGCGATTGTGTTTTCCTTTCAGTGGTCTCCTAGTATTCGTCAGTTTCATGATGGACCAAGAAGAACCGGGCAAAGATCTGCCGATATTGGAGCAGACGCAGGAGGCTGATCCCCACGAGACAGAGAGCTCCAAGAAGATGGAGGCAGCCGCCGAGCCGACCCCAGATACGCTCACGGCCACTACTAAGATGGTCAATGCCCCGTTTGAGGTTACAACCCCCTTGGCACTACAGGAGCAGTTTCCCCCCTTCGAGGACGTGTCCCCCCTCCCCGCTGAGCTGCCCAAGGTGATTTTCTTCTTTGTCGATCTCGATTGTGGTTTTTCATCTAAGTATGTGGTGATGAATAATGCAAAATTTTATTAGCTTCGATGCCATGCTATACATAGTGGTTTAAATAACTTGTGTTTCTTATACTGGAAAGTAATTCAAAATTTGTTTCTATTTCAATTAGAGCCTTGATGCAGACAAGGATTGTGTGGTTGTACATGTCACTCGCTATGAGGCGGATGACCTGAATATACACACTGGAAAAACAGAGTTCTTAGGCTATTGGATCATGGAAGCCATTTGCGCTTATACCGATGTCGAGTTGTATTCCAGCCTCACTATTGTCAGGCGTGTTTTCCAGGGTGTATTGAAGCACGAGAAGTTCAAAGCTACTCCTTTGTTTGTGAGGCATACTGTTCTTGTCAAGCTTACGCAGGAAGATGACGTGGCATGCCTCCACAAACAAGTTTATGAGTGGCAAGGCCACAAGGTTATCTTCATGAAGGTTCACATGATTGAGCCGCTGTCGGACGTCCTTGATGATGTTCATGGCATGGTCCATCTTGTGTCCAGCCAAAATTAGATCGAGGCATGAAACAGTTGCCCCAACTAGTGTTTAATACTAGTTTGGATTGTGTCTACTTATCCGAACCTTGCCTATTATCAAGCTTCTAGGGCTAGTACTCTATTTGAATCCGTCTATGGGAACTGATGCTACTTTTGTGTGCCCGTGAATCATGTGAGAACCATCGTAATTGTTGCCGAAACAGATGCATCCTCACTAGATTTTTCATGAATATGGCATGGTAAGACATAAGTTGTCATAGTTTATCATACGAGCAGTGTGTGTTTGATGAAATAGGCTACTCGTTCGAGAACTATGCGCCGACGTATACATAAGTACTTGTAAACACTGTTGGTGCTACCCCACTTCTAAGTAGTTGTGCAAAACACAACACATTGGCTCAACTCGCTTCAACATTACGATATCGACCAACTAACAATCAATAATCTACTGTCTAACATATAAGCAACTATGTATCTTGTTAAAGTGGTTCATGCAGTTAACTGAGGCCACAATGTAAATTCCAAACATTCACACGCTAGTCCAGCGTTCATGTGGAACACTCACATTAAACTCGGCTTCATAAAAAACTTGAAAAGCATAAGTTAAGCAACTTTATAGATCTCAATGATTCATAGAACATAACAAACATATACTAGTTCACATCAAAAGACAAAGTTATGAGAAGGTTTACAAATCAGGAAAAAACAAGCAAGGCTTCTCTAAGCAAAGGGCCTCCCGGCAGGCTTAAATTTCTTGGAGTTCACTCTGGTTTTTTCTTGTTGCCACCATCCAGGGTTAGGTTCTCTCATTCCAGAATAACCAATTATAATTGTGTTCTCAACTAGAATGCCGAACTGAACCATGTAGTGTACTGACCAGCTGAAATTCTTGTGCATTCCACTAAATTTAAGCACCGCTATTTGCAGAAATAAGCAGACCACAATCTCTTGTCCGTGCACCTGTCCCAAAAACCTCTGTGCAGCCGTGCCAGCTAGTCCTCGGTCCATGGATCAACTCACAGAAAGTGCATTCCGGACTAGGATGCAGTCATTTTCACTCGTCCTTGCACTGCAATCAGGAAGTAGAACATATGAATCAGCTTCTTTTAGATAGTGTTGGTCATTCTACCTAGTTACTACCAATGTAGGAATACCTGGAACACTGGTGGTTAGAGGACGGCAGCTAGCAATAGCCATCTCATTTTGTGCAGTTGTACTAAAACTGAGGTGTGTACTTTTGATTGCGCAGATAGAAACGATATGGAGACAGACATCCCTGTTTGCGCAAATACGAAATATGGTTATTTAAACAGTGACAGATATTTGCAGTGGCGTATGATTAAGAGCAGCATCTATTGTGTTATAATTGGCACTAGATTGACAGTATGAAAGTGCCCTTAAGTAAGTAGCATCACATCACATCAACACTGCCACTAGATTAACATGCAGAACAATAGCATTAGTATTACTGTCCTGAGAGTAGCACATGGTCAGTAATGTGCAATCAAATTTGTGTAGTTCCACTGGGATGAAGAAATGTTAGAGGTGTGAGATTTAAGTGTAACTGCAAAAACACAATTCATGGGAAATAAAGCAAGACGAAAGCACTTCATAAATGGTGGTGGCATTGCTTCAATTTATCGACGGCACTAGACCATTACTTATAGTGACATTAGGTGGCATTGCTTAATGCTTCATGTGATTTTACATTAACGGTAGCGATATGGGCATAGGGACAACAGGGGCATAAAGTGGTGAGGTAGATGTGGCTGCCGAGAGCGGCAAACACTCAGGCAACATGTCTGCATTTGTCCCATTTTTTATCTCCTCGACGACATTTTCCTATGTGAGCACAGGAAATCTAGACCCGCTCATTCTCATTTGCGTTGTCTCCCAACACCCCTCACTTTCTTTCCTTTTTCAACCAAGAGACAGGTCCACTTCCCCCCACCCTTCTCCATCCACCATGCTTTCTTTGACTTTTCAACTAATAAACCGGTTGGGTAGCCAGTATCTACTATTTTTCCCCGTTTCCTCTTAGAACCAAGTCCTAGATTCATGCTACAGCTTTCCCAGTTTCTTTCCTATTTGAACCAACTCTTAGATTCGACTGTATGAACTAGCTTTACCTCTAATAATAGTAAAAGTCTAGGTGGCTTTGGAACAGCCGACAGAAGTAGAAAATATCCACACACAGCCACGTGGGGAGCTGGGGTAGTAGAGCAAGGCAGATTTCGAAGGAATATATACCTGAGGGTCTTCGGCATGTGGCAAAGACGGCGTCGGGAGGCCGCATCTTGGCCACAATACCGCAGGGAGGAAGAAGGGGTTAGAGGCCCTCCCGAGTAGGTGTGGCCGCCGATCGGGACGCGCGGGCAGCCGTTAGTCTCCTCCCTCGCCGTCGACGACAGCGTGGATGATGCACCTACACCCCTGCCCCGGTCGAGGTGGTCCGGCCGGATTTGTGACCAGCCGTGAGCAGAGAGAGATAGTGTGGCCACCTATGTTTTGCTTAGATCCAGAGAGCATGAGAGAGTGAACGAGAGGAACCTAAGGCTCCTGCTTATATATATAGTGGAGTGATTTTGTTGTAATGTCTTCAAAAAAATGCACTCCTATGTGTACTCGCGAGTGGGTGTGAGAGAACTAGTGCGTGCGTGCACCGCTTCTTTTCGTGAGAGTACAATATACTATGCCCAAAGAACGTTCGCCACAAGAGTAATAGTATAAGTGTGTGACGTGTGAGCTAAAATAAAAGGTGCGCGATGTATTTTGTTTTTAGAAGTTCTGAGGGTAGGGTGTGAAGAGCACATATGTGTGTGACGTCTACCTGCAGATAGGCGGTGGGTGCGAGAGGACTCGGGAGAGTCGTGACTTGTGAGGGTGCGTGTGTGCGTGAGAGAGAGGGGGTACCTATCAATGCAATGCATGTGTCCGTAAATCATTATCCTACAAACGTTCGCCACAAGCCGTTTCTTGATGAACGCCGTAATAACCGTTAGATCGGCATCCGACAGTGTCAGTTTTGGCATGTCATTTAACAGAGTAGCCACTCCTCCTACACACAAATCTTCCACATGAGTGTTAGCAAGTGTCGTATGCTCCTTCCTCCATTCCAAAATGCAGTCCATATAGCTTTATTGAAAATTCAAACCTCGCAAGCTTTTACCGAGTTTTCGTGTAGCAAAATGCACATATAGAATACCCAGTATATATCATTTCATTCATCTTCGAGAGGTAACTATAAAGATGGAGGAGGAGTCTACAAAGAAAGACCGCCATATCACCTGCAACAATTTCAACCATCCTTTGGTGTGGAGGAATATCATAGGAACTCTATATGATATGATTTTTATATGATTTTTTTCCTTTAGAGCCAATTGGTTCATAGGAATAGATTCATATACTCCACATTTCAAAGGAAATAAACATGATATCATTTTTATAGCTTTAGAGCCACTTGGTTCATATGAATGGATTCCTATACTCCCATAATTTCAAAGGAAAATAAACATTAGCGTATATTCAATAGAAAAGTTCCTATGATGTGAACCAAATGACATCTCTTTTCTAATCCCTCCTCATAGGAATTGAGATACATGCCATCTCTAGATTCAATAGAGAAGTTCCTATGATGTGAACCAAATGACATCTCTTTTCCAATCCCTACTCATGGGAATTGAGATACATGTCATCTCTTTCCCTACAACTTCCATGTATACTTCTTCTATTCCTAAATAGCTAGTACAACCGACTAGTAGCTTTTTTCCTAGACATGCAACTATGGCACAAGAACACGTCATGCATGAAAGTCATAAATCACATTGTTTTTTCTACTCTATGCATGCAACCACCACATCATCAATTCGTGCATGTTACTCATAAGTTATTTCTTGCATTAAATTTTGCATTGACAATGTATGTGCTGGTCACGTGCACACATATGTAGTTCACATTCACATTTTTGTTAGAAATGCCATTCTTTTAACAGAAGTTCATTTTTTCTCTTTGTACTCCCTCCGTCTAGGTGTGTAAGTCATCTTCCGAAAACCAAATAATCCCAAAACACTTTGGCACGGTACATTAACTCCCTCCTCGTTTCTTGTTTCGTGACATATCAACCAATAAGAGATGTGGGTCGTGCATGCTTTCCCAAAACACAAGCACTGCTCCTTTGTTCTAGAATCTTCCGTATCACAATTGCACAAACATTTTTTCTAAATGAATTGCCATTATTTGTTTTTACTTAATGCTTTACAATGCACAGTCCCATGAATCTTAACCTTTTTATAAAACTAATTGATTTTGAATGAGATTAACTATAAGAACTAAACAAACATCTACATCATGCATATATGACTCAAAGCTTTACATGCTATAGTGTGTATTTATTCATAATTTGGTTTCCAAATCTCATGCATTAAATGCATGTACCTTACTAGTTTTGAGTAGAGTAGCGAATTTCACGCGGCTGCGGGTATATCAAAATGCAGGGCCCATGCATCATTGCCTTTCGGTCGAACCTATGTCCACAGTTGTTTGTACGTATATCTCCACTGGTCCCCGAACTGAAAATGCTTCCTCGTTCCTGTAAAACCAAGCGGTCCACACATATTAAGGCGTCGACTCTGTCGGTGTTCTAGGAACGGGGGTCCCCAGACTTGCCTGCCTGCGGCCTGCGGCGTGGCTCAAAGGGGGGCCCAGCACGGCCCATCTTCACCAACACAGACCCAAGACCCTCGCGAGGGGCCAAGCCTCGCGGGGCGGACGACGCGGAGCATCCTCAGGCACGGCCTCACCAGGCTGGCTCGTGAGGAGGCGGAGAGATCAAGGCGGGGTACCTCATGAGGTGCCCGTGACGCAAGCCATGACGACCAAGGGCGCCAGGCGGGCGCCAGCCCGCGCAGTGTCCTCCTTTCCTCTTTGGTGCAAAGGGAGCAAGCGCAACCGCGGAGTACCGAGGCATCAGGCAAAGGTTGCCATTTCGGTGCAACAAGACCAAGACCAGGATGACTGCAAGACGGAGGTCATTGTGAAGCCCAAGACGGTGTCACCACCAGAGCTTTGTGCAGGCGAAGACTACTTTTGTCAGGATAGCTAGTACTAGCTGCCCCCCTTCAAATTAGCCCGCCATTGTTGGCTCCCTTCCCGCTCGATATTTGGGAAGAGGACCAGGGCCTCTATAAATAGGACCAGCCACCCACAGGGGAAAGGGAGAGGTGAAGGGAGATCGAGAAAAACAATAAGACAGAAAGAGGGAGAGTTTTAGGGGGATCGAGACCAACGATAGAAGAGAGAGAGAGAAGGGTGACTGAACTCCTCCCAGCAGTTCATCGCCCCAGCCAAGAACAGACCCTCGCGAGGCTATTCTTCCTTGTATTGTTCCTCATCATCAGCCCAAGAGGCAATCCACCACACCACACACTGGAGTAGGGTATTACACCACAATGGTGGCCCGAACCAGTATAAACCCTGTGTCTCTTGTGTTGTTCTTTCCATAGCTTAGATCTTAGCGAGGCGGAGGGGTGCAGGTAGGTAGGAGGCGAAATCTCCGCGCGCACCCCAGTGTTCGAACCTCAAGGGTCTACCGGAACCCGAAATCCGACATTTGGCGTGCCAGGTAGGGGTGCGCCGGAATTCATCTTCCACCACCCCGTTCTCCTCCGACCATCGCGCCCATGTCTGACGCTCGTCGGGCCCGCGCTGAGCGCAGGGCCGCTCTCGCTTCCCGCGTCGCCCAGACGGCTCCTCTTGGCAGGCGTCCTCGCCGTTCCCCGTCACCTGCCATCAACGCCGCCACCGGCCCGGCGGGGGACGAGCAGCAAGCATCGTCTCAGCATCCGTCCGTGCGGCAAGACGGCCGCACCGCAACTCCCTCGCTCACCCCAGCTGGTTCTTCATCCCGCGCGCTCCGCGCACCCATGGAGGCTCGAGCTTCGCTCACCGCGGCAAACGAGCTCCTGCGCTACCATCCCATCGACGACGTCTACGAAGAATGGCTCGACCGCATCGCTGAGCTCGTCTGCGCCGCAGGGGGCTCTCCTGCGCCGTCCGTTCCGCTGCACTGCACCTCGCCCCGCGCGGGTAACAAAGCTCCGGCGGCGCCCCGGCCGCCTCCTCCTCAAGAAGGCGCCATGGCTCCAAGGCGCGTGGCCCCTGGGCGGAACCCGCTCCATCAGGTGCCAGCGCAGCAAGAGCAGAGCTGCCAGGAAGTCCCTCGCCCGCAAGAAGCTGCCCGGGCGCTCCCTGCTCCAGCACGTCGCGACCATGCTCCTGCTCCCGCACGTCAAGACCCAGCTGCAGCGCGTGGGGACATGCAAGACCAAGCTCTCCATCACCCAAGGCCTCTCATGGCCATAGCAGGCTACCGTGGCTTCAGCACCGAGCTACGCGGCGTCGCGTGGCCCGGCAAGTTCAAGCCAGACCTGCCTCCTCATTACGACGGCACAGCTGACCCTGCGGAGTTCCTCCAGCTCTACGAGCTGGGCATCAAAGCTGCCAACGGAGACGAGAAGGTCATGGCGAACTAGTTCCCTATGGCGCTCAAGGACGGGGCCCGCACCTGGCTCCTGAACCTGGCTCCAGGCACGATCTCCTCCTGGGACGAGATGCGCACCCGCTTCATCGCCAACTTCCAAGGTACTCGCGACCGGCCACCCGCCATGAGCGACATGCGCCGCATCAAGCAACAACTCGGGGAGACCCTGCAGAAGTACATCCAGCGCTTCAACAACGCACGCCTCAAGATTCTCAAGGTGACTGAGGAGGCCATCATCTCAGCCTTCTCCGACGGCGTGCGCGATGTCAAGATGAAGGAGGAGCTGGCGATGCATGAAGACCTGTGCACTTCCTTGCAGTTGTTCAACTTGGCAACCAAGTGCGCCAGGGATGAGGAAGGGCGTCTCTCCCTCCTCGAGCTGCCTGCCGCAGACCTAGAACAGAAGAAGCCCAAGGCCAAGGATGTGAAGCGCAAGGGGGCTGCCGTGCTCGTGGCAGAGCCAGACACCAAGCAGAGCAGAGATCAGCCCGAACCTTCCAAGGGCAGTCGGTACTGTGTGTACCACGACCTCCACACCCACAACACCAACGAATGTCAAGAGCTCCGAGCCGTGCGAGAAGGAAGGATCGGCCGTCGCCCTGACCGCGGTGACCGGGGCTACGGTCGAGGAGGAGGAAGGAACGCAGGACGCTGGGAAGACCGTGGCCCACGCCAAGGGTGGCGCGATCAACCTCGCGAGGATCGCTGGCAAGACCCGCCTCGCGAGAGAGACTGGAGGGATCAGCCTCGCGAGGATCGCCCGCAAGGCAACGCAGGCCTCCCTCCGCTGCCGCCACAGCCAAGGAGAAACGAGGACCGCCACCAGGACGAGGGGGCTGGGGGCTTCCAGGAGCCGCACGCGATCGCCTGCATCCTAGGCGGGGCTCAAGCCCCAGCCTCTCAACGCATCTTCAAGCAGTTCGCCCGCGAAGTGAATGCAGCCCTCCCCAAGCTCGAAGCCACGCGCCCTCTCAGGTGGTCGGCGTGCGCCATCACGTTCAGCTCAGCAGATCAGCTCAAGTGTGCGGCTACAGCCGGAGTCCTCCCGATGCTTTGTTCCCCAATCATCAGCAACGTGGTGGTCACCAGGACCCTCATCGATGGCAGGGCAGGGCTCAACGTCCTGTCCGTGGAAACATTCAACAATCTCCAAGTGCCCTACAGCCAGCTTCAGCCAACCAAGCCTTTCTCCGGAATCACC
The DNA here is from genome assembly GCF_002162155.2 of Triticum dicoccoides. Classification (NCBI taxonomy): domain Eukaryota; kingdom Viridiplantae; phylum Streptophyta; class Magnoliopsida; order Poales; family Poaceae; genus Triticum; species Triticum dicoccoides. The sequence continues at coordinate 620,219,694 of NC_041384.1, read as the reverse complement.
GATGGCTCCACGGTCCCGATTGGGCAGGTCCGCCTCCCTGTCACCTTCGGGGCACGCGACAACTACCGCACCGAGCTCATCGACTTCGACGTCGCTCACATTCGCCTGCCGTACAACGCCATCCTTGGGTACCCAGCACTGGCCAAGTTCATGGCCGTAACTCACCACGGCTACAACGTCCTCAAGATGCCAGGAAGTGGCGGAGTCATCATGGTGCCCTATGAAGAGAAGGATGCGGTGTGTTCCCTGGAACGAGCCTTTCAGGCCGTGTCACTGGAAGACCCGGATCGCGGAAGCAGGAGGCTTCCCGAGACCGCCCCCAAGAAGAAGAAGATATTGTCCGGGCCAGCCCCTCAGGAGGCAGGCCCCTCTGGGCCCGTGCCTGCCTAGGGGGGAACCTCCTTCCATCGCATAGGAAAGCGCGCCCGGCGCCCTCCTCTGGCAGGGCTCGGGGGCTCTCCCCTGGAGGGCCACCGACCTGGCTAGGGTCACGAGGGAGGCGCTTGGGCACCACATGGAGGCGTGTTTCAAAGCATGTTTCCCTCAAGAAGGAGTAAGGCAAGGAGAGCCAGACCCTCAGGAGTTCGTCAGCAAGGCCATTCAGGAGCTACAGGAGTCAAGAGTCATGAAAGGCGGCCGCCGCCTACCAGCAGCGGCTCCCCATCCAGGTGAGGATGGTGGGCTGCGCGTCTGCATCGACATACCAGGGCTCAACCGAGTCGCCTCTCTGGAGCGCCTCTGGCCCTCGCGAGTGGGGCGCTGCGGAGGTCCACCCCACAGCTACGTTCGCATGCCTTACGGCTTGCCGAACGCGGCTGCCACGTATCAGCGCCTCATGAGGGGCATCATGGAGGCACAAGAGGCCAGGCGCTCCGCGGCCCTGGCGGAGATAGAGATGGTCCGCGAGGAGCCACCAGCGCCTCTGGAGCCTCCCGAGGCCCCTGGGCCTGGGGGCTCGTGAGGATCGGCTCCCGTAGCCCACTGAGTCTGCTACACCAACACCCCTTCATCCTCAACGTCATCAGGTGACATCTTTCAAGTTTTCACTTCCAGCTGGGAGCGCCCCCCATGGCTGCATTATTCCCAGGCCGCATGGGTCCGTCCCTGCGGCGTGTATCCCTTTTATTTCATGTTGTTAGCTTACCTTATTGGGGGCGCCCCTCGGGCTGCATGATCCCCAAGTCGCTCGGGCCAGACCCAGCGGCATGTATCCCATTTGCGTTTATTTCCTGTTGTGCGTTCGACCCACCATGCTTGATTATTTGATGCCGGTCCACGGCACCTCTTCTTCTTCATGCCGACCACTTGCACGTTAAAGGGGGGGTACCTGAGCATCACGACTCAGGGCTCTTACTGGCTCTCCAGCCCTCACCCTCTGGCCTTGTCCACGGCATCGCGACCTGGCATACCAGCGACGGCTGAGACCAGCTCAAGGGCCGGGACCCGAGGACGTAGAGTGCCGACATCTAACCGAATTTGTAGGGACACATCACAAGATAAGGCCCAGTGCCAGGCGCAACCAGCCTAGAGGTAGGGCCCCGTGAGTCCCGCGCTGGCTCATGGGTGCCTAGATACACCTCGCCAGGCCCTACCGTGCCAGCCACATGTCAGGGCAGGGCTGTACACGCCCCGGGGGCTCCTCCCGGAGGGGGCCCCCTCCCACGTACCAGTGGAAGCACCATGCTCCGTGCTGGCTGACGACACTGCCGAGGAGCGGCTATGCCCGTACACATACGGAAGCGCTATGCTCCGCGCTGGTGATAAACAACTAAGGGTGGCCCCCGGCCGCATCAACCTCAGGGAGCCCAGAGCTCAGTGTCTAGCCTCATCGTAACGCCTCCCCTCGGGAGTGCTGCGCGAGGGGGCTGGGCACGGGGGCTGCGCCTGGGTCACACCCAGACGCACGCCGCCCAGCCAGGTCCCCCCGGGCCTGGTTCGTCGCGCGCCTCTCCCCGAGCGGAGCCAAGGTACGAACGCCGTTTGAGCGTTAAGGGGGACTCCTGAGCATCGCGACTCAGGAGCCTAACTGGTCATGTAGCCCCTCACTCCTTAGTTCCGAAAGGCTAACGACGGTTGTGGTATGCATGCGGCCGGGCTCTGCAGACGTAGAACGGTAGATCCACCCACATCACACCTCCCTACTTGCTGTTGTGCGCCAAGGGGGACTCCTAAGCATCACGACTCAGGATCCTAACTTGTCACGTAGCCCCTCACTCCTTGGTCCCGTCCTGGTTTCCGGTCGGGACTAACGCTGGGTGAGGTATGCGCGGGGCCAGGCTCTGCCGGCGTAGAACATAAGCAAGTAGGAAGGAAAAGCGCAAATTTCAAGGAATTCAAAAGCAAATATCACAGTCCACACTGTTGTCTCAATGCCAAACGCAAGTTTAAACGCCTCCCCGAGGCATGATACATGTGCAGGAATTAAAGGCAGGACATGAGCCACAACGGAGTCACTTGTCGGCGGTGGAGTAGCGTGGAGTGGGTTCGCCTCATGGAGTAGTGGGGTCGGCAGCGCCTTGCTTCGGCTTGGTGTCGAAGGCCCGGAACTTCCCCAGCAGAGCCTCCGCGCGACCCTTCACGGCCTCGGCAGCGGCAGCGGCACGCTCGCCGCTTACTGGCTCTAGCAGGCCGTCGAGGTCGACGTCGGGATCGCGAAGGTAGATGTGGGTGAGCACCCGCGTCAGTGCTGCAGAAGACAGGACACGTGCCTCGGCCTCAGCCGTGGGGCCAAGGCCAAGGGCGACATCTTCAAGAGCACGAACCAGGAAGGGAAGCAGCTTGGCAGGGCCGTCCTCGGCGCCAGCCAGCGGGCTCTCCAGGCCGCTGTCATAAAGCGTCCTCAGCGAGGAGCGAGCCTTCGCCTCCATCTCCGTGAAGGCCATGCGGTCCTCGGCAAGAACAGGGCCTTGTCGTCCAGCTCGGCCTTCCTCGCCCCCAACTCCTGCTCCAGCGCGCCTAGGTGGTCGCGGCGCTTCCTGAGCTTGACCTCCCTCTCCCTGACGGCCGCCTCGCGAGCCTTCACGCCTTCTTCCTGCTCTTGGCGAAGGCGGGCCTCTTTCACGAGCTGGTCCCGCAGGCCTTGCAGCTCGTCCTCCAGCGCCTTGCAGCGACCACGGATGTCGACCACCTCCCCCAGGGCTGCGTCACGAGGAGCCTTCGCCTCAAGAACGACCTTCTTCTCCTTGTCGCAAGCCGTCGAGGCCTGGACCAGCGCCGCCCGAATCGAAGCGTCGGAGCGAACCCATCCTGAAGCCAGCTCCAAGCGCCCGGCCACCAAGCGAGGGTCGGCGCCAAGAAGATCCTGCCGCAGTCGGTCCAGCTCAGCAACAGCATGATCCAGGACGGCAGAAGGAGTCGGAGAGACAGCAGCCAGTGGAGTAGGAGGAGAAGGCGGTTGCGCATCCTGAGGCAGAGTCTGCTGTGCCCGAACGGCTGTAGTGGCGGCGGCAGGCAAGGACACCTCGGGAGTCACTTGGGCCGTGGGGGCCGAGCTCGCCCCAGCCGGCTCAGCCAGGCCTCGCGAGGACGACCGGGCAGGAGAAGCCCGTGCGTCGCGGTCACCCTCCTTCGCGGGCAGAGGCGCTGCCACGGATGGAACCTCAGGAGCTCCCTTCGGCTTCTTTGCTGCGGGCGCCAGCCTATCCAAAAGATGCGGACGTCAAGCCTTAGAAGCAGAACAAGAAATAAAAACAAGAATCAAACTCTTACGGGTCGTCGCCGGTGAGCTCGAGTGGCCTCCGGCCAAATTTGAAGCCTGAAAGCCGGCTGGAAGGGTCAACCTCTGGAAGCTTGGAAGCGGAAGGTGCGTCTGCGGTCCGCCTCGGGGCCGGGGCAGACCCGCGGGAGATCAGCCCGGTCCTATCCTTCTTCGGGATTGGGGGCAAGCTCCCGCCGTCCTGCTCGTCGTCATCCTCGTTGTCATCCTCGTCGTCATCGCTCGGAGAGAGGTGGAGAACGCGGGACCTGCGCCGGGGGAGGGGAGCCCTCGACTCTCCATCAGTCGCCTCAGAGTCAGGCCCTCTTTCCCGCTCCCCTCCTTCCTCCTCTTCGCTGGAGTCATCGGAGGGCACGTCCACCGGTTCCTCGGGAGTTTCCATGGGCACGGGCCCATCCCCGTTGAAGACGGGTATGGACTCCACTACCTGCTCCCAGTCGTCGCGGAGGAACAAGGGAGTAGGAGCGCCCTTCGACCTCGCCACATCGCCCCCGACCAGAGATTGGAGGACCGCAGCCAGATCTCCGTCGGCCAATGCCGCGGGGCTCGGATGGGGCCTCCACATCGGAAGTGAGTACTGCCAAAGCGGGGCCAGATGGTGCTCCAGGAATTCCCTCAGCAGCGACGCGCCGGTCAGCTTCGTCGCCGCCATGTTGGCCGGCCTTAGATCCGCGTCCATCTTCTCCAACACCAGCTTCGCGCGGGGGTCCGCGAGCTCCGCTCGACCCCAATCGCTGGAGCTCGTGGGCTGCTCCATGGGCAAGATCAGCCGAGGATGGATGCGCCCAGCATCCGCCAAGACCCACTTGCTCCTGAAGCCCTCAATCCTTTTCCCGGGGTTCGAGATGGCAATGGCGCCACCGTACGCGATGAAGCTCGCGCACGCGGAAGCAGGACCGTGAGAGGTCCGGAGGTAGAAGTAGTGGCGCAGCAAGGCCACTAAGGGCTGCACCCCTACGCGAGCCTCGCAGTAATAGGCGAAGATTGCCAGGAGAAGGACGGAGTTGGGGTGGAGATGCAGAGCCTGTAGCTTGTAATGGCGGAGGACAGAGAAGAAGAACTCGGAGAAGGGAGGCACCAGGCCAGCGGCAATGGCACTTATGAAGAACGGATAGAAGGTGCTCCCTTGACCCTCAGGGGTGGCGGAGCCGGCCTTGAACACCTTCGCCCCGTCGATGCCCCGCACCGCCACCATCCGGCACAACCGGGCGAGGCTCGCCTCCGACACGTTCGGCGAGTCCAGGGCAGATGAGTACCAAGCTACGGCCGGGGGCTGACGAGGCGCCATGGCTTCCTAGGTCACGCGGTCGGAGTAGATCTGGAAATTTTGGAGGAAGGAAGGAGAGGCGCAAGAAAGGGGATCTGAGCAGCAACCGGAGAAAGCAAAAAGCAAAGCCTAGGCAGATGCCGCTCCTTTATCAACTCGCGCGGTTGCTAAGGCGCTCACGTCCAATCAACCGCCACGCGGCGCCCAAGGCCGCAGGCTGTTAGGGCCCGCGGTGCTTCGCTCTTGCCCTTCCGCCTCCCTGCACGGCCAAGTCCGGGAGTGCCTTGGGCCCGGGGGCTACTGTCGGTGTTCTGGGAACGGGGGTCCCCAGACTTGCCTGCCTGCGGCCTGTGGCGTGGCTCAAAGGGGGCCCCAGCACATACCATCTTCACCAACACAGACCCAAGACCCTCGCGAGGGGCCAAGCCTCACGGGGCGGACGACACAGAGCTTCCTCAGGCACGGCCTCACCAGGCTGGCTCGCGAGGAGGCGGAGAGATCAAGGCAGGTACTTCATGAGGTGCCCGTGACGCAAGCCATGACGACCAAGGGCGCCAGGCGGGCGCCAGGCCGCGCAGTGTCCTCCTTTCCTCTTTGGTGCAAAGGGAGCAAGCGCAGCCACGGAGTACCGAGGCATCAGGCAAAGGTTGCCATTTCGGTGCAACAAGACCAAGACCAGGATGACTGCAAGACGGAGGTCATTGTGGAGCCCAAGACGGCGTCACCACCAGAGCTTTGTGCAGGCGAAGACTACTTTTGTCAGGATAGCTAGTACTAGCTATCCCCCTTCAAATTAGCCCGCCATTGTTGGCTCCCTTCCCGCTCGATATTTGGGAAGAGGACCAGGGCCTCTATAAATAGGACCAGCCACCCAGAGGGGAAAGAGAGAGGTGAAGGGAGATCGAGAAAAACAATAAGACAGAAAGAGGGAGAGTTTTAGGGGGATCGAGACCAACGATAGAAGAGAGAAAGAGAAGGGTGACTAAACTCCTCCCAGCAGTTCATCACCCCAGCCAAGAACAGACCCTCGCGAGGCTGTTCTTCCTTGTATTGTTCCTCATCATCAGCCCAAGAGGCAATCCACGACACCACACACTAGAGTAGGGTATTACACCACAACGGTGGCCCGAACCAGTATAAACCCTGTGTCTCTTGTGTTGTTCTTTCCATAGCTTAGATCTTAGCGAGGCGGAGGGGTGCAGGTAGGTAGGAGGCGAAATCTCCACGCGCACCCCAGTGTTCGAACCTCAAGGGTCTGCCGGAACCCGAAATCCGACAGACTCGCTCTCCCGTTTACTACCATGTGGCCTCGCACGCCGTAGTACTCCTACAAACCCTACCGCCGCACGCATCATTGGTTTTCTTCAAGAGTACGAGGGAGAAGCGGATTTGTAGTGGAGGCGCTTTCAAAAAAAGGATTTTTAGTGGGGGCCCCTACCCTAGGGTACCCTAGGTAGCTGCCGCACACATCATTGGTTTTCTCTTTTCTTTATCCTCTTGCGCCCTAGAGTGAAATGACGGTTGCTTCGTCCATCCATCTTAATGCGGGAAAGGTGGGGCTTTGTGATTTGACTCCTCATCCCTCATTTACTACTACTGCGGCGCTACGACTGGGGTGCCTCCAAGTCCAACCGCTGCTCCGAACTGTAATTTAGTGCATCGCCTGTGGAACAAGACGGTGGATGAGCCACATGTTGGCCAAAGGGGTCCTGTTAAGTGTGTCACCATTTCATGTGCGGACTGACCCTACTTGAGTTGCTACACCAACACGACAGGAGCAACCTACCACTTGGTTTTGATCCTCGGTGAATCTCGACTATATTGATCTAAAAAGATACGTATTGTACTACCCTCCCCGTCTCGGTTTATAGGGCGCGCACGTAGTTCTCGATCATCCATTTGACTAACTAAATATGAGTTACTATGTCACAAAAAGTATATCATTCGATTCTCAAGCGGATGTAGTTTCTAAACATATATTGTTCATCACATATATAGCCAGTTAAATTCTCAACCTAGAACGACGTGCATATCGTATAATTATCTTGACTCTCCGGTAGAATCTTTGGGGCACTCTTTGAAGTTCTTTGTGTTGGTTGAATAGATGAATATGAGATTGTGTGATGCATATCGTATAATCATACCCACGGATACTTGAGGTGACATTGGAGTATCTAGGTGACATTAGGGTTTTAGAAAGTTGATTTGTGTCTTAAGGTGTTATTCTAGTATGAACTATAGGATAGATCGAATGGAAAGAATAGCTTCGTGTTATTTTACTACAGACTCTTGAATAGATCAATCAGAAAGAATAACTTTGAGGTGGTTTCGTACCCTACCATAATCTCTTCGTTTGTTCTCTGCTATTAGTGACTTTGGAGTGACTCTTTGTTGCATGTTGAGGGATAGTTATATGATCCAATTATGTTATTATTGTCGAGAGAACTTGCACTAGTGAAAGTATGAATTTCTCTCACTTTTATCATTAGTTACCTTGCTGTTTTTATTTTTTCAGATTACAAAAACCTATATCTACCATCCATATTGCACTTGTATCACCATCTCTTCGCCGAACTAGTGCACCTATACAATTTACCATTGTATTGGGTGTGTTGGGGACACAAGAGACTCTTTGTTATTTGGTTGCAGGGTTGTTTGAGAGAGACCATCTTCATCCTATGCCTCCCACGGATTGATAAACCTTAGGTCATCCACTTGAGGGAAATTTGTTACTGTCCTACAGACCTCTGCACTTGGAGGACCAACAACGTCTACAAGAAGAAGGTTGTGTAGTAGACATCAATGCGCGTGGCCCTCTTGAGGCAGAACAAGGGCAGAAGCAATACTATACGTGGTTTGCTTGAAGGAGACGATGGCGAAGTGAATTGTGAAATAATGGTTGCTTCGTTCATCTGGGAAGGTGCGACATTGTGATTTGACGTCTTATTGCTCATTACTACTACTGGGGCGGTACGACTGGGGTGCGTCCCCCCAGCTGTTCTGCACTGTTAGTTGGTGCATGACACGTTGACCCGGTTGCTATATGTCCCACATGTTGGCGATAGGAAGTATAGAATTCATGAAAGCGAGCATCGATGGAGGAGTACAAGACACGGCTTGGTTTTTGCTGCTTCGCGCGATCTATCGATACAAACCCGGACTAAAAAAAGGCGAGGGCGAGTCTTTTCTCGCGCGGCAGGCAGGGGAGTTTGGCATAGTTTGTTCGATGCAATGAGGCAGGAAGGGAAACAAGAAAATAAAGGTTGAGCGACTTAGTTTTGGGAAAATCTGATTTTACTGAGTACGTACCCACTATGGAGGTAGTATACTACTTACTACTCCCTCCTTTCCGGTTTATAAGGCTCGTCTAAAAAAATCATTTTTCCATATTAAGTCTCAATTCTACTACTAGTAGTAGTACCATCACATGTAGTACCATCACAGGATGCGGAGGGTTCGGAGTCCGGAGCAGGGTCCGGCACCTTGGAGTCACGGGCTTTGCAGAGGATAAAGCTGGTGTTTGGCTCGATCGCCGTTGAGACTGCAGCCCCCGAGGCGGTGTCTAGCCACCCGCCCTTGATCGACGCAGTTGGCTTCGAGCTAAGGGTCGGAGCTGTTGCGGGCGTGGCCTCCAGGGCACTGTTCGGCGGTAGAGCTAAGTCGTGCCCATCGTGACAGTGTGGCACGCTTGGTTGTGGCTCGGATCCGTCGAAGATCAAGTCTTCGCGGATGTCAGCCGTGTAGTTCAAACTTCCAAATCTGACCTGACGGCCAGGGGCGTAGCTTTCAATCTGCTCCAGATGGCCAAGCGAATTAGCCCGCAGTGCAAAGCCACCGAACACGAAGATCTGTCCGCGGAGAAAGGTCTCATCCTGGACCGCATCGTTGTTGATGACCGGAGGAGCCATTGGGCCTAAAGGTGACGACACTGAGGAACTCTCAATGAAAGCACCAATGTCGGTGTCAAAACCGGCGGATCTTGGGAGGGGGTCCCGAACTGTGCGTCTAGGCCGGATGGTAACAGGAGGCAGGGGACACAATGCTTTACCCAGGTTCGGGACCTCTTGATGGAGGTAAAACCCTACGTCCTGCTTGATTAATATTGATGATATGGGTAGTACAAGAGTAGATCTACCACGAGATCAGAGAGGCTAAACCATAGAAGCTAGCCTATGGTATGATTGTTGTTTGTCCTATGGACTAAAACCCTCCGGTTTATATAGACACCAGAGAGGGCTAGGGTTACATAGAGTCGGTTACAATGGGAGGAGATCTACATATCCGTATTTCCAAGCTTGCCTTCCATGCCAAGGAAAGTCCCATCCGGACACGGGATGAAGTCTTCAATCTTGTACCTTCATAGTCCAAGAGTCCAGCCAAAGGTTATAGTCCGGCTATCCGGACACCCCCTAATCCAGGACTCCCTCAGTAGCCCCTGAACTAGGCTTCAATGATGATGAGTCCGGCGCACAGATTGTCTTCGGCATTGCAAGGCGGGTTCCTCCTCCGAATACTTCATAGAAGATTTTGAACACAAGGATAGTGTCCGACTCTGCAAAATAAGTTCCACATATTGCCATAGAGAGAATAATATTTACACAAGTCTAATCTGCTGATGTATTCCGTGGCATGTCTTCACGCCACAGCCAAGCCTTTATTTGAACCGTTTTTACTGTCCCACCTCAGCGCGTTTTGCGAGGCGGTTTCCTTGACACATCTTGTCGAAGCAGAGATCGTGTCCCTTTTATTTACGGGATTCTCATCAATACAGACGTGGGTAACCCAATCGTTCTCATTGGTGTGTCTCCTCGATCAAAGGCGAGTCCCAAACGGTCACGGGGAGGGCTCTTGGTATTCAACCTATTATAAAGAGACCAAGGCCTTACTCCTTTCTTTTGATCTCAATCAAATTCACCCTTCGCCTCGAGTTCCAACACCCAAGGCCCCAGATTTCAGGCGCTTCGGACCTTCGATGATGTCCGGCTCCGACCTTCGAGGCCGATGGACGCCTTCCTCCGTCACAGAGGACGACGTGCTAAAGCTGAGAGAAGCCAGGTTTTTGACCGGCGAAATCTCGCATAGGCTTCCTGCTCACGGGCAGGTTATTCCTACTCCCAAGCCTGTTGAGAGCGTGGTGTTCATGTCTCACTTCCTCCAAGGGCTTGGCTTCGCGACGGATCCCTTTGTGAGGGGGCTCATGCTTTATTATGGGCTGGAATTTCATGACTTAGCCCCGGAGTCCATCCTCCACATCTCATCGTTCATTGTCATGTGCGAAGCCTTCCTCCGTATTACTCCTCACTTCGGACTGTGGATTAAGACCTTTAAAGTAGAGCCGAAGATGATTGAGGGACAACACGTGGAGTGCGGAGGCGCTGTTATAAGCAAGAATGCCGACTCTCCATGGCCCGAGGGCTCTTTCCAAGAGGAGTTCAACTTATGGCAACAAGAGTGGTTTTATATCACAGCTCCCAGGAGCACCAAGTGGGTGGCGCTGCCTGCTTTCCGCTCGGGTCCCCCGCCACGACTGGCGTCTTGGGTCAATAAGGGGCTGGACTAGGGGTCGGCAAAGGACGTGCCCCTGTTGCAGGGCCGCATCTGAGATCTCCTAGAAAGAGACATCAGTATGGTCGTGGTGACGCAGGTTATGTTAATTCATCGAGTTCTGCCCTGCAAATGTCGCCCCATCCGCCTGTGGGAGTTCAACCTGGAGGGACCACGAGTTCTCCAACATTTTCTTGGCATGACGCCCGTGGAAATGTACAAATTGTTCTTTGGACCACAAGTAGTGTGTCCGGATTCTACGGAGGACGCAGGTCTGAGCTACAATCGTCCAGATACTCAAGTAAGTAGCCCTGTGCCCGGACACACCATCCATTAATTTATCACAACATCACCCTTAAAAGAGTTGTCTTTGAAACAGGAGTGGGTAGCGAAGGTGAAGTTAATCAGGTGTCCGGCCCCCCTTCCCGAGACCTCGCCGGATCCCGTGTTAACCAGGATGCTGGAGATCGTGCCTTCGGAAGAAAGCGAGGGGGGGGGGGGGAAGAAGCTGCTGCCTCCCCGAAGGAGGCTGTTTGGAAAGGAGGAATCAAAAATTCCTCTACTCAGGGGAGGAAGAGGACTGCCTCTGAACACCCGGAGTCCATGGTCTCAAAGCGGGGGAAGAAATCTTCGCCAGAGGGTCCTGTGCCAGGGGATGCCCTGGCCATACTATGCCCTCAAGGGGATCAGCCCTCCACCGAGCCGTAAGTAGAGAGGGGAGGTTTAAAATGAGAGAAATCCTTGTTTTATTTCTAAGGAAAATAACCAAAATTTTACCTTGTAGTTCGGATCTCAGCCCTTCTCAGTAGAGCTCATCTTCGGGGGATCTTCTTCCGGAGATGATGGAGAGCGGAATGCCTCCCCCTGCCATACCACCTTACGAGGCGGGCGATCCTGAGGTATCGTCGCAGAGGGTTTCTCCAAATCTGGCAGGGCCGGAAGGTAGTCATATGGCCCCCCAAGGCCATCTGTGTCCAGTCTTTGAAAAAGGCCATCGAACGAGTCCGGCACCGCCCGGTGCTCGGTCGGATGAACTGAAGGATCTGTTAGGGCGAGCGTCTATCTCAGAGGAACACCGTACGTTGATGGGTACGGTAATTGAAAGGATTTCGTCCGCTGAAAGCGGGTTGCACAAGGCCGTCAGGAGTTTACTGACAGGCTTTGAGGTACACGAGGTGATGTACCTTTTGACAGTTCCGCATATAAGATGCGCCCTATGTACATAGTAGCCCCTGAGACTCTGTGTGTTGTCAAAGACGACAGCACGCAGAGGATCATAGTCCCAGGTGTAATTTTGCCGCCTTCCTATGTAGGTGGCGAAGTGTCCGGTGGCCAGCCGGACTGATGAATTTGCCGAGCTAACGCGGCAACTTGACATGGCAGATGCCGACATCGCGCTTGTCAACAAGCGGCTTGGCGAGGCACAAGGTATGTAATTTCTCTGGAGACACATGGTAAGGGGAGCTTGATGCCAGTATCTTACAGCGTGTGCGCTTGATGCAGATGGGGCCGCTGCCATGGAGAACCTTTGGGCGAAACTTGCCCGAGCCAAGGAGCAAGCCAGGAGAAGTGATGCGGCTACCGTATAGGCAATTGAAGAGCTAAAAGCCGAACAGGCTGCTCACTGCCGAAGCAAGAAGGAAATGGCCGAAATGGCTGTGAAATTAAAGAACGCTGCTGACCGCTGCAAGCTTCTTGAAAAAGAAGATCGGACGGAGCGGACATACATGGAGAAGGCCACTACAGCGGCCAAGGATGCTCGTTCTGCAATGAGAGCAATGAAGGAGAAGCTGCGTTAGGCCGGAGATATCGCGGCTGGAAATCCCTTTATGCTGCGGATGAAGTTCGGAGATCCTAAATACGCTCCATTGGACTGGATGTGGAGTTCGGTGGACGCATATCTGGATTTAGCTGCGAGTGCCACTGACGCGGCCGAACATTTCTGAGATCAGAAAGATTGCGAAGTGGAGAAGCTCTTCTGGTCACAATTCAACAATCCGGAGCATCCGCTTCCGTTGACCGATCGTTTGGCCGAATGGGCCAAACTGAATAGGTTGTCCAGACTCGCCATGAAGGATGTCGTTAATCATCTGTGGCCGGAAAGGCCAAAGCCGAACAGTTATTTTAGCTTGGTGCAGCAGTTCCTTGGTGCCGTGCCGCATATCAATGCGATGAAGAGGTCAGCATGCATAGAGGGTGCATGGATGGCCCTTGCCCGTGTCAAGACATATTGGGCGGAGATGGAGGCCACCGCTGTTGCATCCCAAGATTCGGACGGAGGCCGAATACCTGCTGAGCACTATTTTCAGGAAGTTCTGCAAGGCGCTCGTTTAATAGAGACGCAGTGCTCGAAGGATATTATGTTCGAATAACATGTATTATTGTAAAACAATATTTTGATGAATTGTAGATGCTTTTTATACTTGTGCCTGCAAGTATTATAATGCCTCCTGTGCGACCGTTGAGGTATATGTGTATATAATCTAAAATATGGCAGTCATCGGCTTCAGCCCCCACGCATATAATGTGGGGGTGTTCACAGAAGGCGCATTCTCACACTTAATCCAACGTCTTGGTCCATGAAGGAGGTGATAGCACAGCGAACTAGGAAATCAGACTATAATGCTTTATCACTTTCACTTAGCCATAGGAGTTTGACAGGGGGCTACTATATAGCACCTGGTGGCGCCGCGCTCGCCCGAACTCGGGGCGCGTGTGTGCCTGGCCGGGAAACAGCCCTTCGTTAATGCGGAGGAATCCCGAAGACTCCGATAGGTCGTCGAGTGGTTGACCAGTCTCATGCTATATCATGACAGTCAGTTTTCGGCTTTCTCTACTGAGATGCTCGCCTGGCTGAACCGGGGCACAATCGCAGTAGTTCTCCTGGTGCCGCCTTAGCCGATAGAGCGGAACGTAAGGCAGCAAAACACAGGAGCCGGGCAAACCCAACATTTGACCAAAGACATGTTTCGGAGCTGATGCATATAAGGCCAAACTCGCGACGCCGAACACTCCCTAAGGTATTCTGTCTTTATAAAAACGGGCTGAGCAGTGCCCATGATAATAAGCCCCTGGTGTCCAAGTACGTGTGAAATTCTGACGTGGCCAGATGCCAAGACGCCAGCCTCCTCCTCGGTTATACTGTGAATCCGGGGGATGTGCATCAACAAGAGACAGTGAAAAAGGTTTACGCAGGGTCTTAATCTAAAGAGAATCCTTGGGACGGGTCCCTGCTGCACGTCTGCGCCTGTGTCTCCGTTGCGCCGTGTCCTGGACGGGTGTAGCACGGTGTTCATCTGTAAAAGAGAGGAACTTAGTTGAAAGAAGAATAGCTGTGCGAAATATATGTTGTACTAAGTAAACAAAGTATAATTCAAGATGGGGAAAATTGAGCCTTATTGTCACTTATTTTACATATGCGGAGCCCCTTGTATAGGGGTGTACGGCTACAAAAACCTTTATCAATTATAAGTTTGCTCCGGACTCGCCTAGCTGTGTCCGTGGTATTAATGACCTGTTAGATGCTTTTGTTGGTGAAGCTGTTTTAATGTGTGGCTGTCAAGGTAGCCATATAGTCTTCTGCGCACGAGGAACATTCAATATTTCCCTTTAGTGAGATGATGCCTCGTGGGCCGGGCATCTTAAGCGTGAGAGATGCATAATGCGGTATTGCATTAAAGCGGGCGAAAGTTTCGCGTCCCAGTAGTGCTTGATAGCCACTCGAAAATGGGGCGATGTGGAAGGTTAGCTTTTCGCGGCGGAAGTTATCGGGGGAACCGAACATTACTTCTAGCAGGAGAGAACCCGTGCAATGGGCATCTGGGCCTGGCATTACTCCTTTGAAGGAAGTGTTGCTATGGCGAATTTTTGTTGGGTCCATCCCCATTTTGCGGACTGTGTCCTGATATAGCAGGTTTAGACCACTGCCGCCGTCCATCAGGGCTTGTGTAAAGTGGAATCCGTCGATTATCGGATCTAATACCAAGGCGGTCCAACCTGCGTTCCAGATACTTCCGGAGTAATCCTGATGGTCAAAGGTGATCGGGTTTAACAACCAGTGGCGAGACTCCTTTGTGATAGGCCGCATGGCGTGTATCTCTATAGGCGCCACTTTGTTTTTCCCTTTTGTCACGCGGAGTAAGTTTACTGTTTTGACTTCTTGTGGGAAATTATTTTGTTTCTCGGTGCTCTGCTTGTGGGGTTCGTCATCGTCCTCCCTTGGTGTATCGAGCCTCTTGTGTTTGGCATTGAGTTTGCCGGATTGCTTGAAGACCCAACATTCTCTGTGGGTATGGTTTGCAGGCTTCCTGGGAGTGCTGTGGATTTGACATATTTTGTCCAAGATTTTGTTTAGGCTAGATAGCTCGTCCCTGTTATCCTTGAGGAGCAGCTTTTTCTGACCCTGCCAAGAGCTTTTGAATTCGGTGTTGACTGCTGTGCTCTTCGGGCTGTTTCCCTTATTTCGGCGCTGGTCCTTGCTGCGACGCGGTTTCCCGTTTCCGTCCCTGACTTCGGATGTACTCGGGTCGCTGGTGGTGCATCTTGCCAACCAGCTGTCCTCTCCCACGCAAAAGCGGGTCATGAGGCTTGTTAATGCGGCCATTGTTCTTGGCTTTTCTTGGCCGAGGTGTCCGGCGAGCCATTCGTCTCGAACGCTGTGTTTGAAAGCTTCTAAGGCTTCAGCGTCCGGACAGTCGACTATCTGGTTCTTTTTAGTAAGAAATATGTTCCAGAGTTTCTGGGCTGACTCTCCGGGCTGTTGAGTTATATGACTTAAATCGTCTGCATCCAGAGGCCGGACATAGGTCCCTTGAAAATTTGCCCGAAAAGCATCCTCGAGCTCTTCCCAACTTCCAATGGTGTTTTCGGGAAGGCCTTTAAGCCAATGCCGGGCTGGCCCTTTGAGCTTGAGGGGTAAGTATTTTATGGCGTGGAGGTCGTCTCCTCTGGCCATATGGATATGGAGGATATAGTCCTCAATCCAGACTCCAGGGTCTGTCGTTCTGTCGTACGCCTCTATGTTTACGGGCTTGAATCCCGCTAGAAATTCATGGTCCAGCACCTCATCGGTGAAACATAGGGGGTGTGCGGCACCCCTGTATTTGGGTGTGCCGTAGTGTTCAGATGTTTGTTGTGTTGCATTACTTACTAAAGCTTGCTTTCTTGGCCCGTAGATAGATCTGGCTGGGCCATATTTTGGATGCGAATCCTTGAGTGGGTCGCATGCTAGCTTGTGTGCGGTGCCTCTTGCCGCTCTATATTGGCCATGGGGTCGTTTATCCGACCGGGTGGCTTCCTTATTTGTTGATTGCGGAGGTTCTAAGGCCTCCTCATCAAATTCAGGTAGGAGCTTTCGCTTCGGGTAGCTTTTTGTGTGGCGACTGTCGCCGTATTTATCTGCGGTGTTGAGTACTTTGCTCCACCTGATTCTGAGTGCATCTTCCGCAGTTTTGATCTTCCGCTTCTGCTTTTTCAGGCTACGTGCAGTGGCAATGAGCCTTTTGTGGAGGTTCTTCTGCTCCAGGAACTTGTCCGGCGTGAGGTCGTCCGGACTGTTATCTTCGCCGGGGATGGGTTGTGCGGTTTGTTTATCCAAGTTGCCTTGTTCGGACGGTTGCTCGATGCCATGTTCATCGTTCGCCGGCTCACCCTGCTCTATGGCTGGGTCTGTATGACCATTATCTCTGTTGAGGCGGGGCTTGGAGCGGCGCTTACGCCGCCGCTTTGACTGCTTTTCGGAGGAACGACCCTTCATTGCGTCCTCCCGTTCGTCCTCGTCGTTTCCTTTGGGTTTGTCCACCATGTATACATCGTAGGATGGGGTGGCTGTCCAGTGCCTTGTGGGCGCTGGTTCCTGTTTGCCTCCTACATCGTCGTCCATGCCGTCGATGTCTTCGGAGTCGAAGTCAAGCATGTCGGTCAAATCGTCGACATTGGCTACGAAGTGGGTGGTGGGTGGGCGTCGAATTTCTTCATTGTCTGCATCCCAATCCTGTTGGCCGTAATCCAGCCAGGGCTCTCCTGAAAAAGAGAGAGACCTTAGTGTATTCAGAATGTCGCCGAAGGGCGAGTGCTGAAAGATATCTGCGGAGGTGAATTCCATAATCGGCGCCCAATCGGATTCGATTGGCAAGGGCGCGGAGGGTTCGGAGTCTGGAGCAGGTTCCGGCACCTTGGAGTCATGGGCTTCGCAGAGGATAAAGCTGGTGTTTGGCTCGATCGCCGTTGAGACTGCAGCCCCCGAGGCGGTGTCTAGCCACCCTCCCTCGATCGGCGCAGTTGGCTCCGAGCTAAGGGTCGGAGCTGTTGCGGGCACGACCTCCAGGGCACTGTTCGGCGGTAGAGCTAAGTCGTGCCCATCGTGACAGTGCGGCGCGCTTGGTTGTGGCTCGGATCCGTCGAAGATCAAGTCTTCGTGGATGTCAGCCGTGTAGTTCAAACTTCCCAATCTGACCTGACAGCCAGGGGCGTAGCTTTCAATCTGCTCCAGATGGCCAAGCGAATTAGCCCGCAATGCAAAGCCGCCGAACACGAAGATCTATCCGGGGAGAAAGGTCTCATCCTGGACCGCATCGTTGTTGATGACCGGAGGAGCCATCGGGCCTAAAGGTGACGACACAGAGGAACTCTCAATGAAACCACCAATGTCGACGTCAAAACCGGCGGATCTCGGGTAGGGGGTCCCGAACTGTGCGTCTAGGCCGGATGGTAACAGGAGGCAGGGGACACAATGTTTTACCCAGGTTCGGGCCCTCTTGATGGAGGTAAAACCCTACGTCTTGCTTGATTAATATTGATGATATGGGTAGTACAAGAGTAGATCTACCACGAGATCAGAGAGGCTAAATCCTAGAAGCTAGCCTATGGTATGATTGTTGTTCGTCCTATGGACTAAAACCCTCCAGTTTATATAGACACTGGAGAGGGCTAGGGTTACACAGAGTCGGTTACAATGGGAGGAGATCTACATATCCGTATTGCCAAGCTTGCCTTCCACGCCAAGGAAAGTCCCATCCGGACACGAGACGAAGTCTTCAATCTTGTATCTTCATAGTCCAAGAGTCCGACCAAAGGTTATAGTCCGGCTATCCGGACACCCCCTAATCCAGGACTCCCTCAGGGACCAATAAACCAATATACAATGAGGAGTTGTAAGCAAGCTTCACCTTGTCCTGCCAGCCACCGCGCCGTGGGCGGGGGAGACATCATAGTAAGCAAGCCTCTCATCGTTCTGCGAGTTGATGGGACACATCAAAAGTAATACGTACAGAGCATCTCGAGTGTATAGAACCTTGCCTCTAAGGTAGGCCCCACATGGTTTGCCTCTTTTTAACATAACGCGTCAAGTCGCAATTTGTTTGTTTACCCGTGGTAGACGATCCTCCATCAAGTGGACAACCAGTACACGTGTCAAATTACCACGTGGGCTGCCTTTTCATGCAGAAATGAGCTCCACCGTGTACCCGCGCAGGTGTGGTTGGGAAAGATACGGGAGTACGTGCGCCGTGCGTGCACCTCTTCTCTTCGTGCACGTCCCCCACCTTCGTGGGTGTGTGTGAGAGAGATACAAACCTAGACATAATGCGTCGTCCATCCAGATGCCTCCGCCCAGTCCGACCACCAGTCACCACCACGCCCCACTCCTCCTCACCTTATCTCTCATCTTTCTCAAGACTAGCAATATGCCCGTGCGTTGCAACAGATCCAAAGTAGAATAGTACTTGTTCACAAACTTGAAAGAAAACACTCTTGTTTTGATATACATATATACCACTAAAAATATATTACGTTTCACTCAAAATATATTTCTCAGGTTGTTTTGATGAGGCGAGGGAGGGATGTGGTTGCTTTCAAGATATAAGTGGTTTTCTTCAAATTGGAGCGGAGAAGTGGGCTATTGTTACAAAAATGCCACAACTTACCTCGCAGCCATTAGATGTAGATCTAATGGTCAGAAATGACAGATGGCAGACACACCATCATCACCAACTGAGTCTTTTATAGGAGTGTATATATATATATATATATATATATATATATATATCATTTTTTCGATGAAATTCTTGAGATACCGTTTTTCCGGTAAAATTCTCGAGATATCATTAGTTTTTACACATGGGGTTACTCCTGCATGGGTCAATCACAACAGGTGTTTTGTAGAAAAAATGCATCTTGATGTTCCCTGCAATGCACAAGCATCTTGCTAGTCTATGAAAACAACACACGGCAAAATTTCACGGCGAACGAGAGATTTGAATCTGCTGGGAGGGGCTGTTTGGATTTTGCCCGGGGTAGCCAAAATATTAGCGACCCTTTTGTCCACCAGTGCCTTTGCCACCGATGAATGAGGAATGGCTCGAGTGCTCATGCATCCTCCAGCGCGCATGTTGGAGACGAGCTCGCACGAGCTGTGCTTTTTTTGTCCCACCATGCCGCCCGAGTCGGCCGCAGACCGACTGGGGACCCGCATATTACGCCATCCAACCGTAGCCGCACACATTCTGACAGCAACTCAACCAACCGAACGAAATTCATGCAAACACGGTGATATTTATCATAAATAATGATGGAATTCATATCAAATACCGGATTTTCATACAAACATGACGGATTTCATTACATTCAAATCAACTAAGCGGTGCTAGTTCTGGACAGCACAGGTATATAATACCTGGCCTAAATGGTCACCCACCGATCCATTTGTGTTCCTCATGTCCGACAGCATGATCACCGGACTGCCAGGAGCCCCGGAGGTCTATGCTTCAGCGCCGAAGGACGGCTCGCTTCCCCGCTGCCCAACTGATATGGTTGGCTGATGCCCAAGATGATGGTGGAAGGGGGCTTCTCCGCTTCCGTGGAGCCCATGCGGGGTCGACGAAGGTCCTCACAACAAAAGGAACCGGCAAGACACCTGCTGTGTACGCCGGTGTCGCCTCCGCGGTGGCCTTCATGGGACCAAAGTGGCGGCAGCCTCCCGTGTATTACTTCTCCTCGATGATGGCGGCGAACGCGGAGGCGCTGGCCACCGACTCGTCGCTCTCCGTGCACCCGGCTTCTATCTCTGCTTGCATGGCGCGGCTGCCGGCATGGGAGTCTCGACCATAGAAATGGGAGACACAGTACGACGCGGCGGCGTGGACGGTGATACCTCTCCGTCGTATCTACTTTTCTAAACACTTTTGCCCTTGTTTTGGACTCTAACTTGCATGATTTGAATGGAACTAACCCGGACTGACGCTGTTTTCGGCAGAATTAACATGGTGTTATTTATGTGCAGAAACAAACGTTCTTGGAATGACCTGAAACTTCACAGAGCAACTTTTTGGAAAATATAAAAAATACTTGCAAAAGATGAAGGCCAGGGGCCCACTACCTATCCACGAGGGTGGGGGGCGCGCCCCCTACCTCGTGGGCCCCCTGGTGCCTCTCCGACTCCAACTCCAACTCTATATATTGTGTTTCGAGGAGAAAAAAATCAGAGAGAAGGATTCATCACGTTTTACGATACGGAGCCGCCGCCAAGCCCTAAAACCTCTCGGGAGGGCTGATCTGGAGTCCGTTCTGGGCTCCGGAAAGGGGAACCCATCGCCATCGTCATCATCAACCATCCTCCATCACCAATTTCATGATGCCCACCGCCATGCGTGAGTAATTCCATCGTAGGCTTGCTGGACGGTGATGGGTTGGATGGGATCTATCATGTAATCGAGTTAGTTTTGTTAGGGTTTGATCCCTAGTATCCACTATGTTCTGAGATTGATGTTGCTATGACTTTGCTATGCTTAATGCTTGTCACTAGGGCCCGAGTGCCATGATTTAAGATCTGAACCTATTATGTTTTCATCAATACATGAGTGTTCTTGATCCTATCTTGCAAGTCTATAGTTACCTATTATGTGTTATGATCCGTTAACCCCGAAGTGACAATAATCGGGATACTTACCGGTGATGACCGTAGTTTGAGGAGTTCATTATTCACTATGTGTTAATGCTTTGTTCCTGTACTCTATTAAAAGGAGGCCTTAATATCCCTTAATTTCTGTAAGGACCCCGCTACCACGGAAGGTTAGGACAAAATATGTCATGCAAGTTCTTTTCCATAAGCACGTATGACTATATTCGGAATACATGCCTACATTACATTGATGAACTGGAGCTAGTTCTGTGTCACCCTAGGTTATGACTGTTGCATGATGAACCGCATCCGACATAATTCTCCGTCACCGATCCATTGCCTACGAGCTTTCCATATATTGTTCTTCGCTTATTTACTTTTCCGTTGCTATTGCTATCATCACTACAAAATACCAAAAACATTACTTTTACTACTGTTACCTTTTGCTACCGTTACCACTACTATCATATTACTTTGCTACTAAATAATTTGCTGCAGATACTAAGTTTCCAGGTGTGGTTGAATTGACAACTCAGCTACTGATACTTGAGAATATTCTTTGGCTCCCCTTGTGCCGAATCAATAAATTTGGGTTGAATAATTTACCCTCGAAAACTGTTGCGATCCCCTATACTTGTGGGTTATTAAGACTATTTTCTGGCGCCGTTGCCGGGGAGCATAGCTCTATTCTTTGAGTCACTTGGGATTTATATCTGCTTATCATTATGAAGAACTCGAGAGATCCAAAAACCAAGATTTATCCCTCAACTACGAGGAGAGGTAAGGAACTGCCATCTAGCTCTGCACTTGATTCACCTTCTGTTATGAGTAAGCTTGCGACACCTAAAACTGCTTCTGCTATTCGTTCTGATATGTCGCATGTTATTGATGATGCTACTTATGCTATACATGATACTTATGATGAAACTACTTCTATGCTTGATACTACTATGCCACTTGGTGAATTTCTTGATGAACAACATGCTAGGGCTAGAAAGATTGAAAATATTGAATCTGATAATATTGATGAAAGTGATGATGAAGAATCACTTGTTATTCCTGAGGGTTATGTTTTTGATCAAGAAGCTTCTTTAGCTATTTTAGCTTGCAAAGATAGATACGAACTTAAGAGGTTATTAGCTAAATGGAACAAGCAATCTCTAAATGCTAGAATGAAACCTGACCCTGCTTTTGCTACTTCACCTATCTGTGTTAGCGATAAGGATTATGAATTCTCTGTTGATCCTGATATAATTACTTTGGTTGAATCTGATCCTTTTCATGGCTATGAATCTGAAACTGTTGTGGCACATCTTACTAAATTGAATGATATAGCCACCCTGTTCACGACCGATGAGAGAACTCGTTACTTTTATATCCTTAAAATATTTCCGTTCTCATTAAGGGGTGATGCTAAGATATGGTTTAATTCTCTTGATCCTGGTTGTGTGCGTAGTCCCCAGGACATGATTTATTACTTCTCTGCTAAATATTTCCCTGCTCATAAGAAACAAGCTGCTTTAAGGGATATATATATAATTTTGTGCAAATTGAAGAAGAGAGTCTCCCACAAGCTTGGGGGAGGCTTCTCCAATTACTTAATGCTTTGCCTGATCATCCTCTTAAGAAAAATGAAATACTTGATATCTTTTATAATGGACTAACCGATGCCTCCAGAGATTACCTGGATAGTTGTGCTGGTTCCATTTTCAGGGAAAGAACACTGGATGAAGCTGAAATTCTATTGAATAAGATGTTGACGAATGAAAATAATTGGACACCTCCGGAGCCAATTCCCGAGCCTATTCCCAAACCAACTCCGAAGAAGAGGGGTATTCTATTTCTCAGTCCTGAAGATATGCAAGAGACAAAGAAATCTATGAAAGAAAAAGGTATTAAAGCTGAAGATGTTAAGAATTTAACTCCTATTGAAGAAATACATGGTCTTAATTTACCGCCTATTGAAGAAACATATGATCTTAATCCTTCACCTATTGAAGAAACTCATGGTCTTGATAACCCGACACAGGTAGTAAAGGTAAATTCTCTCTATAGATATGATAAAACTGAAATCCCATTTACTAAGTTTGCTAGCCCATGCTTAGATGAGTTTTATAAATTTATGCCTAAGCAAGAAGATTTTAATGCTTATTTTGATAGACAATTGAAATACAACTCAAATATGCTTGAACACTTGGGTGATTATATGGCTAATGTCAAAGGTGAACTTAAACTTATTAGTAAACATGCTTCTATGGTTACCACTCAAGTAGAACAAGTACTTAAAGCTCAAAATGATTTGCTCAATGAATTGAATAGTAAGGATAATGATAATGCTATTAGAGTTATGACTAGAGGTGGTAAGATGACTCAGGAACCTTTGTATCCTGAAGGCCATCCTAAGAGAATTGAGCAAGACTCTCAGAGAAATAATATAGATGCACCTAGTCCTTCTAAAAGGAAGAAAAAGAAAAATGATAGGACTTTGCATGCTTCTAGTGAACATATTACTGAAACACCTGAGAATCCAAATGATATTTCTATTTCTGATGCTGAAACACAATCTGGTAATGAACCTGAAACTAGTGATAATGTTAATGATAATCACTACAAAAAAGACACATCCGTGACATTTTGGCCGAATGAATTTTTTTTCTGTCATACATATGACACTTCTATGGCGATAATTGTGACAAAACCCGGTATCATCATAGATGTGGTGGGCTCCTACTTCTATGACAAAAAATCATGACAGAAAATGGGCTTTTCGTCTTGGGCGGGCCGGAGACGCAGCTGCATGACATTCTTTGGGCCGTCCATGACGGAAAAAACCATGGTAGAAGCGAGGGGGAGGAAAATTTGGGGGAGTTCCCGGTTACGGTGGGAGGTCGGGGGCCGAGCGATGCGCGTTTCTCTCGTACACGTACGTGCGTGTGTGCGAGGCGTTGGCTCTAACTGAACCCGAGTGAGGCGTTGGGCTCTAACTGAACCCGAGCGATTGCACTGCAGGCTATGCATTACTGAACCCGAGCGATCGATCGATGGCTGTTAACTGAACCCGATCGAGCGATTCCTTCGCTACTGCTGCTAACTGAAGCCGATCGATGGGAT
>NC_041384.1:620194346-620195689 GCF_002162155.2 Triticum dicoccoides | reverse complement strand
GTGGAGGGGTGGTTGAACAGGACCCCGTGGTGTGGAGGGCTGGATGAACAGTAGACGGTGGAGGGGTGGTTGAACAGGACCCCATGGTGTGGAGGGCTGGATGAACAATAGACGGTGGAGGGGTGGTTGAACAGTAGCCGGTGGAGTAGCGCGCGGTGGAGGCTGGATGAACAGGAGCCCGTGGAGGCTGGAGGAGGTCGACGGTGGAGATGAACAGTATCCCATGGAGTCCCGTTTTGCGGTACGCCACACCCCCCGATGAACAGGACCCCCGTTTCGACCGTAGCGCTCCAACACAAGTCCGTTTCGTCCGTTTTGCGGTACGCCACAGCCCTCCCGATCAACAGGACCCCCATTTCGACCGTAGGAGGTCTGTTTCCTCCGTTTTGCGGTACACCAGACCCCTCCCGATCAACAGGATCCCGTTTCGAACATGGCCGGTCAAACACAAGGCCGTTTCCTCCATTTTGCGGTACACCAGGCCTCGTTTCCATCGCATGTTCCGTCCAAGCCCTCTCGATGAACACGACCACGCATTCCGTTCTGACCCAGTCGGTTGGCTCCCACGCGTTCCATTGCCTCCCAATGAACACGACACATTCCGTTGCCTCCCCATGAACACGACGCATTCCGTTGCCTCCCCATGAACATGACGCATTCCATTGCCTCCCCATGAACACGACGACGACGTTGTTTCTCCGTTCCGACCCAGCCATGTACATGAGCCCTAGCCGTACGTATGCGCGAGTAGGCGTTCGAGACCCCGCCCGTATGTACACATACGTGGTCGCATTTTCTTTCTTGCACCCTGGCCGCTGTACGTACGTGTACATGCTACGTGCGCGCCTCTACTACGACACGTGTGTGCCTCTACATCGACCAGTATGTACGTACACGTTTGCGACCAAAATGACAACACTACGTACGCTTCGACCAGGTGGGTCCCGACTGTCAGGCACTTCCTTGCCTGCGAAGATGTAGCTGGTGGGTCCCAGCAGTCAGGGGGCGAATTGTTTTGTTTTTTTTGCCTGGACACACTTCCTTGCGTGCGAAGATGTAGCTGGTGGGTCCCAGCAGTCGGGGGCATGGTGGGTCCCAGCAGTCAGGGGGGCGAATCGTTTTCTTCGGATGCACTTCCTTGCGTGCGAAGATGTAGCTCATGAGTCCCAGCAGTCAGGGGGCGAATCATTTTTTTCACGACATACGGTGGCCCGTCCGGTGGGTCCCCGCTGTCAGGTGGAGGAATAATTATTTTGCACGTAATAAGGAGGCACTTCCTTGCTGCGACCGTGGACCCAGCTGTCAGCCTCTCCACGTACAGTCCACGTCCGATGGAAGCCGTT
>NC_041384.1:620134973-620193866 GCF_002162155.2 Triticum dicoccoides | reverse complement strand
GACCATGTGGGTCCCGACTGTCAGGAACTTCCTTGCCTGCGAAGATGTAGCTGGTCGGTCCCAGCAGTCGGGGGGCCAATCGTTTTTTTGCCCAGACGCACTTCCTTGCGTGCGAAGATGTAGCTGGTGGGTCCCAGCAGCCAGGGGGAAACATTTTTTTGCGAAATACAGGGGACCGTCCGGTGGGTCCCGCTGTCAGGTGGAGGAATAATTATTTTGCACGTAATAAGGAGGCACTTCCTTGCTACGGCCATGGACCCAGCTGTCAGCCTCTCCACGTACAGTCCATGTCCGATGGAAGCCGTTCCTTGACCACGTTGACCACGCCGCGCCGAGAGCACCAGGGCAGTGGACGACGACGAGGCCTAGGAAGGGGACGACATGGAGCCGGGGAAGACGCGACAGTGGATGCCCACACGTAGAGGAGTACGAGGGTTCACTGGTTCGCTGCGGTGTGAGGCTGCCGTTGCCGCAGAATAACAGGGGGTGTGGGTGAGTAGAGGGATGGCCTGGCCAGCGGTTGGAGTAGTAGGGGGCGATGAGGCCTCCGCCACATCGTAGCCAGCCACGGGAGGCAGGAGCACGAGGCACGACCGGCGCTGGTTTGGGCGGCTGGAGCAAGAAGAACAGAGGTTGAAGAAGCACTACGGCCGTCGGATGGACATCGTATGGTCACTGGAGCTAGAATCGTGCATATTGACTAAGTTGACAAAGCCCTCCGTCCCCGTCAACTTAGTAGGCCCACAAGTCAGCCTCCCACCAAGGTGGGTCCCAGCTAGTAGGGGGTATTCATTTTTTTTGAGCGTAATAAGGAGGCACTTCCTTGCGTGCGAAGATATAGTTGGTGGGTCTGAGCTGTCAACGGCGGTAACGTTTTTCCCCCGAAATACAGAGGCCCTTTCGGTGGGTCCCTGATGTCAGGTGAAGGAATCATTATTTTGCGTGTAATAAGGAGGCATTTCCTTGCGTGCGGCCGTGGACCCAGCTGTCGGCCTCTCCACATACAATCCACTTCAGATGCATGTCGATCGTTGACCACGTTGACCAGGCCGCGCCGAGAGCACCAGGGCGGTGGATGACGGCGAGGCCTAGGAATGGAACGACACGGAGGCTGGGAAGACTCGACAGTTGTTTCCCATGCGGAGGGGAGTACAACTGTATGAGGGTTTACTAGTTCATATGCCGTCGCCGAAGAATAACAGCAGGTGTGGGTGAGTAAAGGGATGGCTAGGCCAGCGATGGGAGTACGATGGGGCGGTGAGGCCTGCGCGGCAGCACAGCCGGCCGCGGGGAGGAGGGAGCAGGCAGTCCCGCCGGCGCTTGTTTGAGCGGCTGGAGCAGGAAGAGCAGAGATTGAAGAAGCACGACGACCGTTCGATGGACATCCAACAGTCAGTGCTTGTGCATCAACCTTTTTTTAAGAAAGCCTCAAATCTGTGGAAAACAGCATACAACCCATCTGCCATTATTTCTAATAATTTACAGCGCATTTGCTAATTCTTAAGGTTTTTTTGTAGCCCATATTCTTTTTGTTAGCATTACAGCCCATATTGTGGCCACGATTAAATAATTAACAAAATTTTGCATATTTCGGTGCGGTCCGAACTGTTTTTAATCCCGAAATTTTGACTCACATTCAAACTGATT
Organism: Triticum dicoccoides; assembly: GCF_002162155.2. Lineage (NCBI taxonomy): Eukaryota > Viridiplantae > Streptophyta > Magnoliopsida > Poales > Poaceae > Triticum > Triticum dicoccoides. Next base: position 620,192,219 of record NC_041384.1, on the reverse strand, counting down.
TAAAAAATAAATGTATATCAATATAAAATCCAACAAATTCTCCACACATAAAAATTAATGTAATTTAAAATCTCGAAATGAAAAAAAAGATATTTTAAACTAATTGCCGGTTTGATGTGTTTTAAAAATGTACATCCCATTTCTCCTTACTGATGGGCCATTTTCTCGGCCAACCGAATGAAGCTCTCCTCGTCTTGAAAGATTTGCAACCCAACAGGCCTGACAAAGCGACTTACTTGGCAAATCACAAAAAAACTGGGCTGTGGCCGTGGACCCAGCTGTCAGCCTCTCCATGTACAGTACTCTTTCGATGGAAGTCGGTTGTTAACCACATTGACCACGCCGCACCGAGAGCACCAAGGCGGTGGATGACGGTGAGGCCTAGGAAGGGGACGACGCGGATCCGGGGAAGACGCGGCAGTGGATGCCCACGCGAAGAGGAGTACGAGGGTTCACTGGTTCAGCTGCGGTGTGAGGCTGCCGTCGCCGCAGAATAACAGGGGGTGTGGGTGAGTAGTGGGATAGCATGGGCTAGCGGTGGGAGTAGTAGGGGCGGTGAGGCCTCCGCGGCATCACAGCCGGCCACGAGAGGCAGGAGCACGCGGCAAGACCGACGCAGCTTTGGGCGGCTGGAGCAAGAAGACCAAAGGTTGAAGAAGCACTACGGCCGTTGGATGGACATCGTACGGTCAATGGAGCTAGAATCGTTCATATTGACTAAGTTGACAAAGCCCTCCATCCTCGTCAACTTAGTAGGCCCACAAGTCCGCCTCCCACCAGGTTGGGTCCCAGCTAACAGGGGGAGTATTCATTTTTCGGTGCGTAATAAGGAGGCACTTCCGGTGGGTCCGAGCTGATAGCGGGGGGGGGGGACATTTTTTCGTGAAATACGGTGGTCCGTCCGGTGGGTCCCAGCAGTCAGGGGAAAACATTTTTTCGCGAAATACGGTGGCCTGTCCGGTGGGTCCTAGCAGTTAGGGGGGAAACGTTTTTTCCACGAAATACTGGTGGCCTGTCCGGTGGGTCCCTGCTGTTAGGTGGAGGAATAATTATTTTGTGCGTAATAAGGAGGCACTTCCTTGCGGCTGCCGTGGACCCAGCTGTCAGCCTCTCCACGTACAATACTCTTATGATGGAAGTCGGTCATTGACCACATTGACCACGCCGCGCCAAGAGCACCACGGCGGTGGACGATGACGAGGCCTAGGAAGTGGACGACACGGAGCTGGGGAAGACGCGGCAGTGGATGCCCAAGCGGAGAGGAGTACGAGGGTTCATTGGTTCGGCTGCGGTGTGAGGCTGCCGTCGTCGCAGAATAACAGGGGGATTGGGTGAGTGGAGGGATGGCCTGGCCAACGGTGGGAGTAGTATGGGGACGGTGAGGCCTCCGCGGCAGCACAGCCGGCCACGGGAGTCAGGAGCATGCGGCAGGACCGGCGCTGCTTTGGGCGGCTGGGGCAAGAAGACCAGAGGTTGAAGAAGCACTACGGCCGTTGGATGGACATCATTGACCACGCCGCGCCGAGAGCACCAGGGTGGTGGACGACGGTGAGGCCTAGGAAGGGAATGACATGGAGCCGGGGAAGACACGATAGTGGCTGCCCATGCGGTGGAGAGTACGAGGGTTGACTGGTTTGGCTGCCGTCGCCAGAGAATAACAGGAGGTGTGGGTGAGTAGAGGGATAGACAGGCCAGGGATGCGAGTATGATGGGGCCGTGAGGCCTTCCCAGCAGCACTGCCGGCCACGGGAGGGGGGAGCAGGCGGTTCCGACGGCGCTGGTTTGGGCGGCTGGGGCAGGAAGATCAGAGACTGAAGAAGCACGATTGCCGTTAGATTGACATCTAACGGTCTGATGCTGGTAGAGTCGATTGTTGACTAAGTTTCTTTTTTGAGAAACCTTGTGTACTCATGAACTTAGTAGGCCCAAAAGTCAGCCTCCAAATCTGTGGCAGACAACATAAATCCCATTTGATATTTTTTATAATTTGCAGCCCATTTGCTAATTCTTAAGTAATTTATTACAACCCATTTTCTGCCCAGGACCACGGTCAAAAAGTCCAACCTTATTTTGCATATTTCGGTGGAGTCCGAACTATTGTAATCCCGAAATGATAAACATTTTTTTAAGAACTTATTGATTTGCCAAAAAAATCGTTTTGTTTTTGTAAGCAAATAAGACGTGGGACAATTTAGTTGGTTTAAGGGAAAACCAGTGGTAAAGAAATCAGCGCTGGGTGGGAAAAAACAACAAAAATAAGGATGTAAATATGATAAGGGAATTTTATGTGTTTTCAATATAATGATACGTGTATATGAACTAGTAAAACTATAGGTAGAGATTAGAAAACGGTTGTAGGATATGCGTTTCAAGAGGAAAATAGAATTGGGCTGTGTGTTTGATTCAGTAAAAAAACTGCCTGCGGATGTTGTAAGACAAAATATAACTAACGCTGGCGGGCCAGAGGCCAGTAGATACCTACTGGATCTTTGTGCCCCATTGTTGTCATGGGCTGGGCCTGTTAAAAACAAAACAACCCTAGGCAATCTACAGCCCAGTTGAAACTTGCTCGACCTGAAAAAACAATATACGTGCTCAATAAATGAGAGAATTCTGCAAGTATAGAATGATAACTGGGATGCAGCACGGATATTGTTTTTTATCGTGATAATAAGTCCATGCACTTGTTTCGAAAAAATTGGAGAACTAGGAATTCAAATGGCGGGTGCTTATGCTACCCATCAAACAAAAATCAGGTGCCTGAAAATTTGTTTCAAAACAAATGATTCAGCTTTATATCCACGTCGACCCTCGGCATGATGGTTGGAAGCAAATGCAAGTTCATACCAAAAGATCGTTAACAACAATACCAACTTGCGGACGACAAGGTAGTACAACTACCAATACCAAACTAACTTATAATCTTTTTACTCCTGGCCCTAGTGTTCGTTTGGTAGAAAATCTTGCAGAGGACGAGCTCCCGCTCCTTCTCTTGCTCCAGGTCCCCGAGGTGGTACTGGTGCATCACCCAGTTGGTCCTCTGCTGGTCGAAGTTCTTGTTGGTGTGCAGCACCAGAACCTTTTTTGCTGCCCGTCTGCCGGCCGTTGACCATCACCGGCAAGGTATTGCCGGTCTTGTGCCACATCGCGTGCATGCCGCACTCCGACTGTATCTTGCGACGCATCCACACGTCCCTTTTGAATGCCCTGGAATTGCGCTGGAAGAAATGCTTCCTTAGGCCACTCAGTGTGATACCTGCAGTATTGTGGAATACAGGTTTTAGTGTACCTAGTTGGCATTTTCATAACATCTTTGGCATGTTGCAGTCACTTGTTTCACTTTTTATTAACTGTCAAATTGTAATTGCTTCACCAGGTCTGCGCCTAAAAAGAAAAATAGAGCTATAAACAAAGGAATATGTTTGTGCAAGTAGACGGCCGATCGGTGTCTTACCTGGAAGTTTCTCAGGTTGGGTGTAACATATGCCGTGCTCGCTGTCGATGGTTGGTATGAACAAATCGATGAGAGACTGAAATCGCGCACTGTCAGCACTCACTTTGGCCTCAAGGTGCTCGATTAGCTCCTGATCCGTGGGATCGAACTTGACGCCAGCCGGCAGCACGGGCCAATCCTTCTTCGACTTGCATCGGTAACTCCATTTATATGCTATTCAATGTATGATTAATCGACTGTTTTAAGTGAATGATGAAAGATTTCGACAGATAAGTGGTACTCCAAATCTGAAGTCCAGAATACCTGAACATGCCACCGGGATTCTTGTGTCACCTCACACGCAGCGTGTTGTCACGTCAATTCAATGTGTGGACATGATGAATAATTTGACCGACGTATACTAGTACTGCTACTGTACTACTTACTAGTCGTATTTAGTGTCACGATTTATACATAGGTTTAACTAACAAGTACGCACTTGAAGCCTAACTGATATATATGGCTTCTGCACAGCATCTCCATCATCATTATCAGTACATCCTACGCATGTGAGTTAGGATGCACTTGATCCCAGGAAGGTATCTATCCTTCAAACCAGAGGAGTGCTTCAAACTAACAACAGTACATAATATCCAACAAAAGAGGGTCGTGCTACAGCAGCAGAATACATGGCTCAGTCTGGATATCAGCACGAATCAAGTTGTGCATATTGCTGTTGGCATGAACCACATTGCCGCATGTCGGGTTTGCAAAAGCCATCCATCGCATGGAAGCTTGATGCCTTTCACACACTGAAGATTATCTGGCAACAAGCTGTGTCGACGAATCTCTGGATATGGTGATTCATGAAACCCATGGTATGATGTGTAAACACAGCCCCCCTCGCGAATGGAACTTGCATAGCATAGTAATCATCACCAGTGATATGAACGATGATTGGTTGGATGATCGAATAATTGAGCCCGAGGAACAAGGAGTGGTTGCCGAGGCTGTAAACCCGCTCCAGTTGAATACGCCTGGCCCAACGGAGCTGGGATCTTTCTCGAACACGAAGTAGCCATAGCCATCAATGTCACAAACGCCCCATGCATTGTACTGCATGTGGTTTGATGTAATGGTTTGGTCAATTTGGTACGTGTGAATGAGCATCAAATGACCGCCGTCAGCTGAACGAGCGATAAACCACCACCCATAGGCTGGTATGATTCCAGGTCCTGGAATCATGAAGGCCAGCACATTTGCGTCTGCTGCAACAATTCAAATTGGAGACCAAAAGGACAAAAATAAACAATCATGTTCAGAGTATGTGTGGAATTAAGATTATTATAACAGTGACACATATCATAGACAGAGAATTGTAATGCCGTGGTCATAATCATACCCCAAGTTAAAAAAATAAGCCAATGGCTTTCAATTTCTAGCAATATGTCATGGTTCAAACATCATGTAACAATGAGAGGAAAACAGCTATGACGGCACCTACTCATATTCTACCATAGCACTTACTACTACTGTTCTCATATCAACTCTAAGCAATAACATGCGTTGTTATAAAAATCTTGTAAACGAGAGTAACATATAGCAATCATGATGTTATGCTCATAATATGTATTCTAACAATCATTAGATGCCAATTGTTCTCATATCAACTCTAACAATAACATGTGTGGTCATAAAAATCTAGGAAATGAGAGGAACATATAGCAATGATGTGGTTATAGACATGCTATGCATTCTAAATTTGTAACAAATGAACAGGCAGTCGTATTCATAAGGTAAAGATGAGATGAGATAGAACAATTACACGACGATAGATTCCACCAATATAGGTAGCCAGTCTGTCCATCGACCGCGTAAACGATGCCATTGTGCACTATAGCATCAGACAGAAATGTTTCCTCATCAGGATTGATGATGAGCCATAACCATGTATGGTGACCGGATTCTAGATAGACTAATCCCTTGTTGAACAATGCAATGAGCTTGTAATCCATGTAATCTTTTGATGGTGTGGGCACTTCGCAGATTACAACTTTCTACAAACAGAGGTCGAGCCAAAAGCTTGACGCGTCTCGTGCGTAGTAGGAAGGAGTGTCCGGCGGGCCGCGAACCTCGATGGCGGCGGTATCCAATGATGGAAGGGTAATCTCTCGCTGGGTGTAGATATCCATGAGATGCCACGGACTACCGGTGTGGTGGATGAGGACAATCCAGTTGGCCTTCATGCCCGCCCAGTAGTGGCCGCGCATGAAGGATAGGTGGACGGGTAGTGGTAGCATGTCGAGGGGCACCACGGAAACCTCCGTAGGATCGTCAAGTCGGTGTCTGGGCCACCTGCGAGGATCGGCCATCAGCAAGCAGGGTGTCTTGAAAAGAGCCGGCCGGTTGCAGACGAGTAGACGGTACAAAGACACCGAGCATGCGGCCAGACGGACGGTGCTGAGTAGGTCCATACGACTACAGATCTGCTCCAAGAGAACATCGGGGAGGGAATTCCAATCGCGGCTCTGCGTGTCAGTCGGTTCTGCCATTGGGGTTTTCGGTGCCTGCGAGCCAGCGGGGAAGTAGATTCGGGCGGGCGAGCGAAGAAGCCTCTCCTCATGTGGCCGAGCAGTGAGCGGGGGGATATGGTACGCGCGAGCTACCAAGGAAGATGGCACGGGCGGGCGAGCAGTGAGTGGGGGTAAATGGTGTGCGACCGACGATGGGGAAGAGAGGAGGAAGAAGAAGAGAGGAGGAAGAAGAGTGGAAGACGGGGAAGAAAGTGCATTCAATCTCAATTCTACTACTCCCTCCGTCTAGGTGTGTAAGTCACCTTACGAAAACCAAATAATCCCAAAACACTTAGGCACCATACATTAACTCCCTTTTCGTTTTTTGTTTTGTGGCATATCAACCAATAAGATATGTGGGCTGTGCATGCTTTCAATGACTTGAGACTACCAAACATAACCGACTGATTTAGTAACACCAACACGCTGGTTCAGCTTATTAATTACGTGTCCCATCTACTGCAGTGTGTATTGTCACTTCACTGCGAAGACTAGTTGAATAGTTCTCTCTGACCGAGATGGGGAATAAATGGATCGCGAGGACTTCCTTTCTACAGTATCCCTATGCCTCTATGCTCACTTCACTCATTTTGCTCCGTACCTAGTCACTTGTTGAAATCTATAGCCAAATGGACATGTCAATGGGAGGGAGTAAGCCCCATGCATGCATGCATGCATGCAACATGCAACACTCACACGTACATATGGACGCACGCAACACTCACGCACCCATGCGGCACACAACACACGACGCAACACGCACGCTCACGCTCAAGTGCTCAACCTACTTATGTCTGTGAAAGACTGTACATTTAGAGATTTACACATTGACCAGGGCATAATTAACACCCAAAAGTAGCAAACTTATGTGTGCATGCGACCATTGAGACAAGAAGATTAAATGAAGGCCGTTGCATGCTGTAATTAAGGATAGACATGTAGCCTATACCCACAACACAAGTTGGTGCATTAGTCAATCAATATCGATTTAGATTAAAGGCTAAAGACATTGGAAGTGTAGATGTACATCATGTAGTACATTCTTTGTTGGAAGCCCGAGGGAGGACACGTGCATGCACTCACATACACAGCCAGGGCAGTTTGCGCGCAAGGGTTGGACTCGTGTCGCGCCTGCGTAAAGTTTGTTTATTTGATTTCTTTGCTCTACCAACTGACAAGTGGGACCCAGAAACCAGGTGACAATTTAACCAGTCAACAAAGTGCCACGTCGACTATGTGGCCGGTTAGTAGGGTGCAATACGGTGCTCTACGATGAGCTAGTGATCGCATAATCGCCGCAAAACTATATATAGTGACCATAAAGAGCGTACTGCTACATATGTTGACCGCCAGTGTATTTTTCTCGTTTCAAATTAAGCCATATTAATCGGAAAGGACGCAGTATGGACTACTACTACTAGTACTAGTACTGCTTTGATGTGTCCCGTCAACTCGCCGAACAAGGAGAAGCTTGCTTACTACGCCTCTCCCTCGCCCACGCACGCGGTGGTTCGTAGGATGAGGAGAGGGTTTTGACTACAACACCCTCTCTCTCTCCCTCTCCCTCTCCCTCGCCCTCGCCCTCGCGATGGACGTGCAATAGTTCAATCAGTGTCAGATTGCCAGAAGCATATTGTACTGTAGTATCATCATTGTTGGACCTTCCAAAGAGGCGAAGAGCCAAGTGCATGGTTCACACGAGTACGAACTGTTGAACCTCCCGAAGAGGCAAAGAGCCAAGCGCAAGGTTTTATAGGAGTTGTTGTCCTAGTAGGAGTGTACTAGTACAACTATAGCGAACGCTGCTACTGTATGATGCCGCCACGTCACATATATCCAAAGCTGTGCCACCTTTTTTTTCTCAAAGAGAGTGTTGGAGCCCGTGCAACAACCACACAAGTTGCACGTACACATAACACATTTACTAGAATAAATTCTAAAGGACAAATGCCAGTATGCCACACAAGTTCATCTCCAACTCATGTGATAAATTTGTGCACGACTAGTCTACATATATTCACAGCACTACCGTTCACAATTACCGTACTCCACTTACACGTTATAGATGGGCTACATGTCCTCCTCCAGGTTCCAGTCCCAGGTGTTCTTCATGGATGGCACGATCCATAGCGGTGGGCAACGGGAATCATTGTCGCAGCTTTCTAGTCCGGTTCCACACGATGGAGACTCATCCAAGCTGAAGCGGCATAAATCAGGGATAGCGTGTCCCAACATGTCGTTCATCCAGCGGTGCGCACTGAAGACACAACCATGCTTCATGAACGGCAGGCCTTCCGTGTCGTGCACGGAAAGTGGCATCCGCTTCACAATGGGGTAGCTGTCCCCGATGAAAAGCGAGTACTCTCCAAGAGTGTTCCTCGGCACCCACGTAGCATCACGTGGGTCGAACTCGGTGCCGTTCATCTGGTACATGCGGCATCCCAGATCTGGACACATGGTGACGTACATAGTCAAGGTCCATGCATAATAATGTTGTGCTCAAATGTGGCGGTCAGTAATACTATGCAGCAAATAGTACTACTCCGATATAGAGGAAGTAAAATAACCGGCTTATTATATATAGCCACTCTTGGCTACATGGATGAGATAGTAAGACGTGGAAAAACAAAAATGGTTGCAGCTAGTGGGTTCAAGTCTTCAAGGGCCTAGCTAGCTATATGCGTCCTCCAAGGTAAAAAGTACTCCTACTAGTACTACAAAGTATACTACTAGTACAACAATGGAAGAGAAGGCGAGAGGGTTAAAAAATGGAATACCTGGGTAGATGGTGATGGTCCGATCGTGGTAGATTATGTGACCATGTCGCACATCAGTGGTAACATGGGTAACGACTGCTAAGATAGTTGATCCCAACATGCCAAAGTCAGCTACAAGGTTCCAGGTTAGACCGAATCACGGATGCAAATGCACATCCAGGATCGGCGATCTTATTTTGATCGGGGGATGACTGGTCCCTGCAAAATAATGGAGTACCGTTAGGGATGCAAATGATGGTTTTTGCATTCTGTTTGTAATCTCCCGTACCATAGGATGTCAACCAGATGAAACAAGTCCCCTGGCTTGTCACCGCGAAGATGCGGCCTAGATGGCGCACGGCGTCTTCGAACGTGTAGGGGTACAAATCTGCCGCCGCCAACATGCGCAGCCTCTACCGTTACTGCCTCCTGAATTGATTGCAATCCTTATGTCAAATACCGCGATGAGATAGTAATCGTCGTAGCCGTGTCGCTTTGTTGGCGGGTCCACAATTGCTATCTTCTTCAATCTCATGTAGGCATCATCATACGTATTCTTGCCTAGCCAGTCCGGAAGGCCGATCCCAATGGTGGAGAAGGGGTCTACCGGAACGGCCGCACTGTTGTGGATGTTGTGCAAAATGATGGTAGTATCCGGTCAGAGGTATGCAAGCCAATCTTCGTTGGCACTGACCCAGACCTATATATAAGATGGTGGGCAGCGGAGAAATTACGAGGTGGAAATGGAATAACTATGTACTACATGATCAAACTCCATTACTGACCTTCTCATCGGACAAAATCCGACTACCTCTCAACATCGGCAACTCTAGTGGAGTCAATGTGCAACCATGGCCAGGGAGCGGTGGACTGTTCGAAGGATTGTCCCATAGAAGAACCTTCTCCTCGAGGATGCATGGAAGACCAACAAGCATGGCCTATTTAAGCAGCGTCTTGAAAAAGTTGGTGCAGGAAGCACCGAGTCTTGCGGCGGTGAGGACGTCGGAGCGGCGTGCCATTTCTCCCACAGGATCATCGTCCAAGGTCTCCCAGCCCCGACGAGGAGGAGAACCGCCTGGAGAATCCATGGGAGCAGCGACGAACTGCCTTCTCTTCAGGGGGAGGGGAACTGGCGAGGAGGAGATAAGAGCGTAGTAACCGCAGGGCCTCGTCCCTTCCAACTGTAGATCGTTCCTCAGCGAAGGGGTGAGGCTATTATTTACTACTAGTACTCCCTCCGATTCTTTTTACTCTGCACATAAGAGCAGACCCGGATACCAAGGCAGGGGATCGCTACATGCTTTCTGGATGGAAATACCCCTGGCGCATGGATGGGAGGAGTTAGCAGCTATAAATGCCCCATGCAGCCCATTGGCTGTCCGCCCGTGTTCTCCTCTCTCTGCATGCTGCATGACTGCATGCAGTGGCGCTGGCCTATGAGAAGCTCGCGTGGAGATAGCAATCTTCTCTCCAGAAGTGATTTTTTTGAAAGAAAGGGATTATGGAACGTTATGGGATTGCATTATACTGTAAATAATAGCACTAGTAAAAAACATTTGGCACTAGGTAGTAGTTTTTGGCGTGGATTAAGAAATTTTGGGTATGTTTTTGCCATTTTTTGTACACACCAACTAGTGTCAAAAAATGTCTTACATTATGTGACTGAGGAGTACGTACTTGTACTGTAGCAGTACTAGTACTACTTTTCTCAACTAGTAGTGTGATGTACTGTACTTCTAGTCTAGTCTAGTATAGTGCACCAGTTTTGAACTCTTGAATCTCAGGGCCAAGGAGCTACAGTTGGAAGTGGAGGGTACTACTGTTCTCTAGAACCATCGCTATACTATCAATGCAGGGGAAGTACACTTGCGTAGTGGCCTAGTGGGTACTCTCGGTGCTCTATTCAGCCGCTCCTCTCACGTAGCTGGCCTACTCAGCCGCTGCTCTCACGCACACACTAGCAGCCTGTTTATCAACGACGGTTACTGCGAGGGCAGAACATTTGAGTTATTTGATACAACGAGACTAGGCTTTTCGCTTCCATTTGAGGAGGTGTAATGGATCTCGTCGAACTTTGTTAGTAGTTCCTTCTTTATGAATGAGATGAAGCAAAGCTTTTGCCTCCGTTTTAAAAAAAACACGGCAAGAGGAATTTCTTTTATAGTAGAGGCGATAATTGAGTGAAGTCCATGCATGCAACGCCACAAGCTACAGAGTAGTAGTAGAGAACTTTACGTACAGAGCCATATTGCATAGTTCCCAATGCCCCGCCAGGCTTTTCCGGCTCCTCGGGCTTAATTGGGAGGCGCTAGTTTAAATATGCTACTAGCTGGAAGCTGCAAGCGAGGTGCGGCTAGGGCGAGCACGCGAGCCACGAGATGCTGGGGTGGAAAACCCGTTCACATGGCTAGGCTATCAAGCGCACCCAGATTGTGGGTTCGCATGTCCGTTTGACTTCAAAACTCAAACTACCCGTGTAAAATATTGGCTCGCAGTGAAGTGTAGTAGTACTATTTTTTTTAAAAGGCCGCCGTGCGTTCGGCCGGGATCGAACCCACAAAACAAGGTATACACTCCTGCGACCACTAGTACTACTCGTTGGAGTACAAAGCAACCTAGAATCGCCTTTTGTCGCTAGTAGTACGTACATTATTCCTTACAAGAAACCCCTAAGAGCATGGTTAATAGTATATCCAGTTGTTGGCTATAAGCCAGTGCCATGTCATCTACAGTGCATCTTATGGCCAACATGTAGTAGTAGTTTATTTCTTATAGCCCGCTAACTCAGCTCTATTGTACTTGCTCTAATAATGCAAGAAACCACTAAAATGCCAAGAAACTACTACCACTTGCATACGTGGCAGACTTAAGATAAGACTACCTTATCAACCATTGTACATGCTCTTACCAACAAAAATCCTCGAGTGACCTCCTACCTCCGGCCCATCCACCTAGTCATCCTCGGCCATGAGACGCAGCTACTGCTGCCGGCAGAAGGCGAGGTCAAAACCGCCGGCGGTGCGGAGCCCATGTTGCGGCAGCCCGGATGCCAGCTCCGTCCGGCGCTCGCGGCCGCTAGCTAGCCAAGATAGCTCCGTCCAGCTGCTTGTCTGCAAGTTTTGCTAGCTAGATTGGCAAGGCAGCGCGGCGGCTTGCTCGCGCACGCCGCGCTAAGGCCAGCCATCTGGCTCGAGCGAAGGCCAGCACGGTGGCTTGCTCGCTCGTGAGTCACGCTTGGGCCAGCCTGCCAACCCGTGCGGAGGCCAGCGGTGTCCGGCCCGTCCGGCGGAGCGGCGGCCAACTCGCTCATCACCGGCGCCACCGACAAACACGCATCAGTACTGTTTGAAGTAATGTTCAGGAAAAATAATGATTTGAGGGGGAATAACAGGATAGAAGGTCAAATGTGGGTCCCTCGTGTCAACAGTCGAACAAAATGTGTTGGTTTAAGCTGCCTCGTCAGCACGGACATGTGGGCCAACCCTGTCATAAATGGGTTTAAACGAACCTAATTGGTAGGAGTACTAGGTAGTTTTTGGCGTGGATTAAGAAATTTTGGGTATGTTTTTGCTATTTTTTGTACAATAGATTCCTCCTAGGGCTGGTTGAAAGTGGTAGTTTTTTGTTAAATACTCTACATATTGTAAGTAGGAGTGAAAGTTAGGCTTTCGAAGCCAATAAACAAGGCTAGTTACATAGTGCATATGTGTACATGATTGAAAGTAAATATCAACCATGAGTGACTAATATCTTGATGGAAAACTTGAAACTATGGAATACTAGGTAAAGAAATGCATGGTTGGAAATACTAGCAATGTTCATGTCCGTTGCAACGAATCATAATTAGAATAATACTTATTCACAAACTTGGTACAAAACACTCTAATTTTGATATACATGTCACTAGAGATATATTATGTTTCAATTAGAATATATTCCTTGGGCTGTTTTGGTGAGGTGAGGGAGGGATGTGGTTGGTTTGAAGATACTAATTATGGATTTTTCTGCAAATTGGTAGACAAGTGGGATGTTGGTGAGAAAAGGCAACAACTTACCTCACAATCATTAGATGTAGATCTAATGGTCAGAAACGACGGATGGTAGACACACCAGCATCACCAACTTAGTCTTGTGTAGGAGTACTAGCAAGATCCGTGCATTGCACGGAACATCAAGATGCATTTTTTTTATAAAACACTTGTTGTGATTGTCCCTTGCGGGAGTAATCCCATGTGTAAAAACTAATGATATCTCGAGAAATATGAGATAAGGTGAAGATGAGTGGGGTGTGGTGGTGGTTGGTGGTCGAACTGAGCGGAGGCATGGGGATTGACGACGCCGGCAGCAGCCACCAGGCCAGTTTGTTCGAGAGGCTACCTTTCTTAATTGCTCAACAATGAGGTTTGTTGGAGATAAGGATGAACGACGGAAGGCCTTGTCTGCAAATGTGGAGAGGGGTGCGGGTATCTTTTAGTTTAATTTCCATCCGTCAGATATAGATCAGACGGTCTATATTGCAAGATGGCACATGTACCATCATCACCAACTCGGTTTTTTATAAGAGAAGAAATATAAGTATGGAGATACAAACGTATTATCGATACTTGCTTCCGTAAACTAGCATCTACATTCTATTCAACGCCTCGGCATGTGGGCCCTTAGCACAATGACTTCTCGACTGTGTAAAACGAAGATTTTCCCGTCGCCGATAAGGAGGGGGTGACGGCGGCGCACTTTTTGGCTTGCTCTAGTCCTAGTAGTCATACTAGGTGGTCTAAGCACGTGTAGATTTATTCTTTTTCATGTCTTGTGTTCGCCGTACTGCCACGACTGTTCATGAATAGACGGTAAGTTATTCACGGGGAAACCCTTGTTGAGAGTGTTTGCGAGAGAGAGAGAGTGTGCGTGTGTGATATGTTAGAGACTGAGGCAATAATAACAGATTCTTTGTGTCTATGTGTGTGGAGGATAGAGAGAGACATGTACATGGGGCTTTGTGTTGTGTAACGTGGAGACACATATACATAAGTAGAGAGTGAGTGTGTGAGATACACATGCAGACATGAGGAGAGATGAGGATCCAGGTAAATGGGTGTTTGTGCGTGTCTGTGTGTGTTTGTGCACGCGTTTGTGTGTGAGAGGGAGAGAGTGTATGTGGAGTAGAGAGACCACTAATGATGTAAACCTAGTATAAGGGAAGGGGGAATGGTGTGACATGTGTAGTAGCGAGATAGCACGGGTGTGGGCGGGGGGAGCAGACTATTTGGAAGAGACATCGAGTGTGCGTGGGGTAGAGGGGTGTGAGAGCGAGAGAAAGAGAGAGCTAGCGCCGAAGAGAGAGAGAGAGAGAGAGAGAGAGAGAGAGAGAGAGAGAGAGAGGGGCGAGAGGGGTCGTTTGTGTCCATAAATGGCGTATAGATGGGGAGACAATGTTGATGTTGTCTGAAATTGGCCTATGAACGGAGACGCAAGGGAAGCGAGTCATCGTGTGTGTGATAGGGACTTCATGAGAGAGCTAGAATAGATGGTGTAGAGAACAATGTGCGAAATCGAGAACGATTATACATTAGGGAGCTATGCAAAGAGTCACGACATATATGTATACAGGGAAGGAGCTGGGGCGGGTCCGCATGTGGGAGAGATAGAAAGAGGAGAGTGGTGCACAAGGAGACAAAGTGTGCTTGTTTGCAGTGGGGGTGGTGTGTGAGGTGAGTGCGCGAGAACCACATAACTAGGGAGATAGACGTTTGGGGACGACGTTTTGTGTGTATGGGAAATATACACTCTACATAGTGCGTGTGCTTGGTAAGAGAGATAGCGGGAGACCTAGAGAGTGAGGGAAGAGATGTGTGCATGCCCGAGAGATAAAGTGATAGAGACCTATGTTGGGGTCCGGACTTTACAAGAGAGAGGGGTGTTAATGTGCTCGTGTGTTGGTGTTTGGGGGAGAGAACGACTTCTGTGTGTGTGTGTGTGGTGGGGGGGGGGGGTTGACTTCAGATAAAGAGTGAGGTGTCTATATTTGAGGGACTTTAGCGTAATTAAGATATTGTGCACTCATGGTTGATCAATTTGTTTCACAGTTTGTACTATGAGATAATGATACTTTTGAACATGCGTGATATACCTTGATGTACCAGAATTACAAAACTAAGATTGGAATTTTGGAATTCGACTCCATCATTAGCTTTTGTAATTCATTTAAACGGAGGTACATTTTCTAAGCCGGGATTTCATGATTTCAAATTCATATATCAAACCTAGAGATATACACATATGGGCATGTTCAAACTTTATAATCATCCACTTTATTCATACACATACACACTTTTGCTTTTGTCATCCTATTTAGGATAAACACATTTGGAATTTCATTTGAATTGGACCATATGATGGTATTTGCTTGTAGTAGCTCAATGATCCATATTTGAATTGAATGGACAATCTAAGTTTCGAGTTGGAGACATTGATTTTCAGAACTTGCACATTTTTTTGCATGCAAAACAAACAAATTGTCGGCCATGATATCATAGTCGGCCATACGAGAGCAGAATTCTTATAATTTTAGGTGCCAAAAGCTTTCAAACTTCCCGCTCACATCGAAATATCACGCGCCCGAAAGTTTAGCCCTGCGATATTCCTATTTTACCCCTGCCACATGAATGGAAAAGGGCTGCCTTGGCAACTCCATTGTTTTCCCCTCTTTGCCCCAACATTCTTCCCAGAGCCCCTCCCCTTCCCCTCCCCAACCCCCAACCACGGCAAGCCGCCGAATCTAGTCCTCCGCCGCAGCGGTGGACCTCGCACCCCGTCGGATCTATCTTCCGCACCTTGGAACCCCCAACTGCCAACTCACCACTTCACCGGAGCCGCTTCAGCGACTGGCTTGTCCACCGCTCCAGATCTCCTTGACCGCCATCATGGTCCACTGCACCGGATCTGCTTAACCGGCGCCATTATCGACCACAGCGTAGGCCCTTCACTGACTCCCTCGTCCGCCCCTTCGCTGGCCCTTCATACAAGCCCTCGTCCGCCGCAACAGATCCACCTCACCGAAAACACTGTACAACGCGCCCACCGAAGCCTTTGTCCACTGCACCGGACCCGCTCCACGGACGCCATGTTCAACTCCACCAGCCCTACTTTACCAATGCCGCAGCCTCATGAGGTTATTTCGATTTGTACTCCTTCGGTTTTTCTCTTTATCGTGCAACTATTCACTTACCACAGATGATCTTTCTTGTATGTCGACAGGCGCCGCAACCGTAGCACCGGAGCCGCTTCAGCGACGGCGATAGCCGGCCCAAACTCAACCACAACACGAGCACCATCGACGATCCTTAGCTATCAAGTATGACAACGATACCCATACGCCACCAAGAATCAGGTACTATTATCCAACGGCCGGTGCCTATGTTCACTTTCTTAGCATAAGCACCGCAGCTTTGAATTTCTTCAGGGCATCATTCAATTTTTTATGAGACGCGTTATTCTGCTTGCACCTGTAGGGCCATACTTCTGGCAGTGAACATGTTACATGTGCTAAATTACATACCAGTGCACATATAGTTAATATGCTTTAGTTTTGTTCTGATGCCACCTGTTGGTTCCATCAGACTGCTTAATGCTCTCTATGCTTAATTACACATCAGCAAACTAGCATGTGGTTCCGCTGCTTTTTGTTTGTTTTACCCTAAATTTTCTGATGCTAGCTATTACATCACTGCTCCGAGCCTCTGTTCATTACTTGTTTGTGTGTTCTTGATCTTCCCAAGTTGCATGACTAATTTGATGCTTCTATTAATTATGGAGCTGCCAACCCCATCAAGCAAAATATTTGTTCTTTTGGGGCTGCACCTCGAACAAGCATAAAAATAGAGGGAAGCAGATATACTCCCTCCGATTCTATTTACTCTACCCATAACTCTTGACCCGCATACCAAGGAGGGCACTGGTTTAATTTTTCTGGACTAATTTGCCAATTAATTAGGGCTGAGGCAGATGAGGCGGGGTACAAAAGGAAACCAGCGCTAGGAATCAGCAACGCACAGACTAATACGAGAAAACTAAGAAAAATTTATATGCAAAGTAAAAAGAATCGGAGGGAGTATTTTCGTGTATGCACACACCCTTCTTTCATTAGTTTAGATGAACCATTGATGATCAATTCGGACCAGTGCATGCGATTAAAATTAATTTTGCTAAATAGATGGTGTAGAATAAACTACAACTAGATTTGCATCCACGGGATGCTGACAATATCTTCAAAGAACATTGCAACAGCAGCTAGGCTTCACAGCAACATATGGTAAGCCAGTGTGTTTTAGTACATGTGAAATGTAATGCGAGTGGGCTGCTTTCTTGGCTTGTGCCCTCAACATGTAATCCTACCGAATTACAAATAGTTCAGTTGTCTGCTTTGCAGTATTGCTTGATTCGAATGCTTATTTGTTGTTACACTATACCTGAGTTGGCCAATATGTCAGCAGTGCCTGCTGTACTATCGTAAAGAAATGCATGCCTATTTCATTTGAGTCCTTAACTTTTCCTATCAACTTCATCACAAGACTGTCTTCGTAGTTTATATGAGGCCACACTGTTAAGTGCTTTCTTAGATTATTTCAATTGCTTAGATGCCTTGGCAACTTAAATATAGCGGTTGTACACCCTTTCAACTAGGGATGTCAACTGGGTCCGGTTTAATCCCGATTAAAGTCCACTAGTGGTATGATAGTTCAAAAGAGTTTTTGTTTTTTTGAGGAAAATGAACTAGGGAGGTAGCAAAAACTAACTAGATGGGACTGACGGATTTCGTTTATTTGCCACTTACATCCCTAGTTTCATCTTACCATTTTAATTTCTTTTCGGCTGATGCTGCTTCGAACCATTTAAATATAGTTTGCCATGCTCGGCAATAATTTGTCCGTCATTTACCATGTAAGCTTACTGCCTGGATCATATGATAACTATCTCTTATTGATGTCCAGCGGAAACCTTTCAGGATGCGTTCACACTAGGACACAATGTACAACCCCAGAATCTATTTGTGGAAGCTGCAAGCAAGGTGCGGCTAGGGTGTAACACCGTCGATGCGACTATATCTCCCATGTGTCGAGGCACTACTTAGAGGCATAATCGCATTGAAGGCATATGTCGCAAGTTATTTCCTAGTGATCCGTGCCTCTTTTGAGGATGATCAGTAAGGATGTTTTGTTAATCTTGTAGTGCTCTATCCATCCATGTCTTTGTTTGCAATTATGGAGCACCCTAGCTTGAGTCAATCGAGCTCTACTTTTGCTACTTCGTGAATCTGGGCAGATTGTCTACTTTTTAGCGATTTTGCCGAGGATGTTGTAGTTGATCCGTGCATGCTATGCTATTGTTCTTGCCATGTCTAGCTTGAATTTTGTGTATTCTTGATGGGTGTATGCTTAGATTATCATGACTTGCTCTGTAGTGAGTGCATCAAGCTCGTAAACATGCCTACTTGATATCTGTTTCAGCGTGCTCCAGTTTTTCACTAAGTCTGAGAACTGATTATGTTTTTGCCATGTTCACATGCTTGCAATTGTATTTTCTGATCCCTTTTGGCTCAAGGTCACTAAGGGACTTTTGTTAAGCTCTTTGAGTAGCTCCATGCCATGCTTTACTTTGCCATGTTCAGGTCATGTAGCATGTAGTTTTGTTGCTCCGAAGTGTGCTATCTGATCTGAAATTCCAGACAAGTGTTAATTTCACTAAGTCTGAGATCTGTTTGCCATATGCATTTTTGTCATGCTTGTTTGAACATGTTAATGGATGAATTGGCCGTAGCTCAGTGCTAGAATTTTGTTAAGCATCATGAATGCATCCCTTCCATGTATTTTGTTGCCATGTTTGGGTGCTGTAGCATGTTCATCTCGTTGCATTTAGACGGCTACTTGCTGTAAATCGCAGACCGGTGTCATATTTGAATCGCTTGCCATTTCCAAACCGTAACTCCGATTCTGACGTTCTTTATATTGTTTTCAAGCGATTTCATCTCATCTTTCCAGTGGCACACTTGGATTCCCAAGTTGAGACCAGGTTCATGCATCCCTTGTCAAATCTTGCATATGCATCCCGCATCGCATCCCGCATAGCATACCATCCTTGCATCCTATTGTTTGATCCTTGCACATGGTTGATTGTGTCCTTGTTGCTTGTTTGTCTTGTTTGGGTAGAGCCGGGAGACGAGTTCGCTAACGAGGAGCCCATTGAGTTTGCTTTCGAGGATCCAGTCAACTCTGACAACTTTGCAGGCAAGATGATCATACCCTCGAAATCACTACTATCTTTGCTATGCTAGATTGCTCGCTCTTTTGCTATGCCAATGCTATGATGCCTACCACTTGCTTTCAAGCCTCCCAAATTGCCATGCCAGACCTCTAACCCACCATGTCCTAGCAAACCGTTGATTGGCTATGTTACCGCTTTGCTTAGCCCCTCTTATAGCATTGCTAGTTGCAGGTGAAGATTGGAGACCGTTCCTTGTTGGAACATTATTTTCTTGTTGGGATATCATTATATTGCCATGTTATCTTAATGCATCTATATACTTGGTAAAGGGTGGAAGGCTCGGCCTCTCGCCTAGTGTTTTGTTCCACTCTTGTCGCCCTAGTTTCCGTCATATCGGTGTTATGTTCCCGGATTTTGCGTTCCTTACGCGGTTGGGTTATAATGGGAACCCTTGATAGTTCGCCTTGATTAAAGCTTTTCCAGCAATGCCCAACCTTGGTTTTACCATTTGCCACCTAGCCTCTTTTTCCCTTGGGTTTCCGGAGCCCGAGGGTCATCTTATTTTAAACCCCCCCGGGCCAGTGCTCCTCTGAGTGTTGGTCCGCCTGTCAGCTGCTGGTGGCCACCAGGGGCAACTCTGGGCTGGCCTACCCGTACCTAGGACAATCTGAGTGTGCCCTGAGAAACAGATATGTGCAGCTCCTATCGGGATTTGTCGGCACATTCGGGCGGTGTTGCTGGATTTGTTTTAACCTGTCGAAGTGTCTTGAAGAACCGAGATACCGAGTCTGATCGGAACGTCTCGGGAGGAGGTCTATTCCTTCGTTGACCATGAGAGCTTGTCATGGGCTAAGTTGGGACTCCCCTGCAGGGATTTGAACTTTCGAAAGCCGTGCCCGCAGTTATGGGCAGATGGGAATTTGTTAATGTCCGGTTGTAGATAACTTGAACCTTAACTTAATTAAAATGAATCAACTGAGTGTGTTACCGTGATGGCCTCTTCTCGGCGGAGTCCGGGAAGTGGACACGGTGTTGGAGTAATGCTTGCGCAGGTTGCTCTCTAGTTTCTCGCTCGCACTTTGCCTCCTCTTCTCGCTCTCTTTTGCGAACAGGATAGCCACCATATTTGCTAGTCGCTTGCTGCAGCTCCACATATTTACCTTGCCTTACCTATAAGCTTAAATAGTCTTGACCGCGAGGGTGCGAGATTGCTGAGTCCCTATGGCTCACAGATTACTATTACACCAGATTCAGGGCCTGATGATTCCGCTCCAGGTGACGCGCTCGAGCTCCAGTGGGAGTTCGACGAGGACTCTCAACGATACTATGTTTCCTTTCCTGATGATCAGTAGTGGTGCCCAGTTGGGGGTGATCGGGACCATGTCGCTTGTTGGGTTATCTTTTATTTTGGCACCGTAGTCGGGCCATGAGTGTTTGGATGTTGTAATGTTATTTATGTACTTGATTGACGTGGCGAGTGTAAGTCAACTATGTTATCTCCCCTTTTATTATCTATATTACATGGGATGTTGTGAAGATTGCCTAACTTGCGACATATGCCTTCAATGCGATTATGCCCCTAAGTTGTGCCTCGACACGTGGGAGATATAGTCGCATCGAGGGTGTTACATAGGGCGAGCACGCGAGCCACGGGATGCTGGGATGGAAAACCCGTTCATGTGGCTAGGCTGTCCAGCGCACCCAGATTGTGGGTTCGCACGTCCGTTTGACTTCAAAACACAAACTACCCGTGTAAAATATTGGCTCGCAGCGAAGTGTAGTAGTAGTATTTTTTTTAAAAAGGCCGTCGTGCGTTCGGCCGGGATCAAACCCACAAAACGAGGTATACACTCCTGCGACCACTAGTAGTACTCGTTGGAGTACAACGCAACCGAGAATCGCCTTTTGTCGCTAGTAGTACATACATTGTTCCTTACAAGAAACCCCTAAGAGCATGGTTAATAGTATATCCAGCTGCTGGCTATAAGCCAGTGCCATGTCATCTACAGCGCATCTTATAGCCAACATGTAGTAGTAGTTTATTTCTTATAGCCCACTGACTCGGCTCTATTGTACTTGCTCTAATAATGCAAGAAACCACTAAAATGCCAAGAAACTACTACCACTTGCATACGTGGCAGACTTAAGATAAGACTACCTTATCAACCATTGTACATGCTCTTACCAACAAAAATTCTTGAGTGACCTCCTACCTCCGGCCCGTCCACCTAGTCATCCTTGGCCATGGCACGCAGCTACCGCCGCCGGCAAAAGGCGAGGTCAAAATCGCCGGCAGTGTGGAGCCCATGTTGCAGCAGCCCGGATGCCAGCTCCGTCCGGCGCTCGCGGCCGCTAGCTAGCCAAGATAGCTCCGTCCAGCTGCTTGTCTGCAAGGTTTGCTAGCTAGATTAGCAAGGTAGCGCGGCGGCTTGCTCGCGCGCGCCACGCTAAGGCCAGCCATCTGGCTCGAGCGAAGGCCAGCATGGCGGCTTGCTCGCTCGTGAGTCTCGCTTGGGCCAGCCTGCCAACCCGTGCGGAGGCCAGCGGCATCCGGCCCGTTCGGCGGAGCGGCGGCCAACTCGCTCATCACCGGCGCCACCGACGAATACGCATCAGTACTGGTTGAAGTAATGTTCAGGAAAAATAATGATTTGAGGGGGAATAACAGGATAGAAGGTCAGATGTGGGTCCCTTGTGTCAACGGTCAAACAAAATGTGTTGGTTTAAGCTGCCTCGTCAGCACGGACATGTGGGCCAACCCTGTCATAAATGGGTTTAAACGAACCTAATCGGTAGGAGTACTAGGTAGTTTTTGGCGTGGATTAAGAAATTTTGGGTATGTTTTTGCTATTTTTTGTACAATAGATTCCTCCTAGGGCTGGTTGAAAGTGGTAGTTTTTTGTTAAATACTCTACATATTGTAAGTAGGAGTGAAAGTTAGGCTTTCGAAGCCAATAAACAAGGCTAGTTACATAGTGCATATGTGTACATGATTGAAAGTAAATATCAACCATGAGTGACTAATATCTTGATGGAAAACTTGAAACTATGGAATACTAGGTAAAGAAATGCATGGTTGGAAATACTAGCAATGTTCATGTCCGTTGCAACGAATCATAATTAGAATAATACTTATTCACAAACTTGGTACAAAACACTCTAATTTTGATATACATGTCACTAGAGATATATTATGTTTCAATTAGAATATATTCCTTGGGCTGTTTTGGTGAGGTGAGGGAGGGATGTGGTTGGTTTTAAGATACTAATTATGGATTTTTCTGCAAATTGGTAGACAAGTGGGATGTTGGTGAGAAAAGGCAACAACTTACCTCACAATCATTAGATGTAGATCTAATGGTCAGAAACGACGGATGGTAGACACACCAGCATCACCAACTTAGTCTTGTGTAGTACTAGCAAGATCCGTGCATTGCACGGAACATCAAGATGCATTTTTTTATAAAACAATTGTTGTGATTGACCCTTGCGGGAGTAATCCCATGTGTAAAAACTAATGATATCTCGAGAAATATGAGATAAGGTGAAGAGGAGTGCGGTGTGGTGGTGGTTGGTGGTCGAACTAAGCGGAGGCATGGGGATTGACGACGCCGGCAGCAGCCACCAGACCAGTTTGTTCGAGAGGCTACCTTTCTTAATTGCTCAACAATGAGGTTTGTTGGAGATAAGGATGAACAAGGGAAGGCCTTGTCTGCAAATGTGGAGAGGGGTGCGGGTATCTTTTAGTTTAATTTCCATCCATCAGATATAGATCGGACGGTCTATATTGCAAGATGGCACACGTACCATCATCACCAACTCGGTTTTTTATAAGAGAAGAAATATAAGTATGGAGATACAAATGTATTATCGATACTTGCTTCCGTAAACTAGCATCTACATTCTATTCAACGCCTCGACATGTGGGCCCTTAGCACAATGACTTCTCGACTGTGTAAAACAAAGACTTTCCCGTCGCCGACAAGGAGGGGGTGATGGCGGCGCGCTTTTTGGCTTGCTCTAGTCCTAGTAGTCATACTAGGTGGTCTAAGCACGTGTAGATTTATTCTTTTTCATGTCTCGTGTTCGCCGTACTGCCATGACTGTTCATGAATAGACGGTAAGTTATTCATGGGGAAACTCTTGTTGAGCGTGTTTGCGAGAGAGAGAGAGAGAGAGAGAGAGAGAGTGCGTGTGTGATATGTTAGAGACTGAGGCAATAATAACAGATTCTTTGTGTCTATGTGTGTGGTGGATAAAGAGAGACATGTACATGGGGATTTGTGTTGTGTAACGTGGAGACACATATACATAAGTAGAGAGTGAGTGTGTGAGATACACATGCAGACATGAGGAGAGATGAGGATCCAGGTAAATGGGTGTTTGTGCGTTTCTGTGTGTGTTTGTGCACGCTTTTGTGTGTGAGAGGGAGAGAGTGTATGTGGAGTAGAGAGACCACTAATGATGTAAACCTAGTATAAGGGAAGGGGGAATGGTGTGACATGTGTAGTAGTGAGATAGCACGGGTATGGGCAGGGGGAGCAGACTATTTGGAAGAGACATCGAGTGTGCGTGGGGTAGAGGGGTGTGAGAGCGAGAGAAAGAGAGAGCTAGCGCCGGAGAGAGAGAGAGAGGAAGAGAGGGGGTGAGAGGGGTCGTTTGTGTCCATAAATGGCGTATAGATAGGGAGACAATGTTGATGTTGTCCGAAATTGGCCTATGAAAGGAGACGCAAGGGAAGCGAGTCATCGTGTGTGTGACAGGGACTTCATGAGAGAGCTAGAATATATGGTGTAGAGAACAATGTGCGAAATCGAGAACGATTATACATTAGGGAGCTATGCAAAGAGTCACGACATATATGTATACAGGGAAGGAGCTGGGGCGGGTCCGCATGTGGAAGAGATAGAAAGAGGAGAGTGGTGCACAAGGAAACAAAGTGTGCTTGTTTGCAATGGGGGTGGTGTGTGAGGTGAGTGCGCGAGAACCACATAACTAGGGAGATAGACGTTTGGGGGCGACGTTTTGTGTGTATGGGAAATATACACTCTACATAGTGCGTGTGCTTGGTAAGAGAGATAGCGGGAGACCTAGAGAGTGAGGGAAGAGATGTGTGCATGCCCGAGAGACAAAGTGATAGAGACCTATGTTGGGGTCTGAACTTTACAAGAGAGAGGGGTGTTAATGTTCTTGTGTGTTGGTGTTTGGGGGAGAGAACGACTTCTCTATGTGTGTGTGTGTGTGTGTGGTGGGGGGTTGACTTCAGATAAAGAGTGAGGTGTCTATATTTGAGGGACTTTAGCGTAATTGAGATATTGTGCACTCATGGTTGATCAATTTGTTTCACAGTTTGTACTATGAGATAACGATACTTTTGAACATGCGTGATATACCTTGATGTACCAGAATTACAAACCTAAGATTGGAATTTTGGAATTCGACTCCATCATTAGCTTTTGTAATTCATTTAAACGGAGGTACATTTTTTAAGCCGGGATTTCGTGATTTCAAATTCATATATCAAACCTAGAGATATACACATATGGGCATGTTCAAACTTTATAATCATCCACTTTATTCATACACATACACATTTTTGCTTTTGTCATCATATTTAGGATAAACACATTTGGAATTTCATTTGAATTGGACCGTATGATGGTATTTGCTTGTAGTAGCTCAATGATCCATATTTGAATTGAATGGACAATCTAAGTTTCGAGTTGGAGACATTGATTTTCAGAACTTGCACATTTTTTTTGCATGCAAAACAAACAAATTGTCGGCCATGATATCATAGTCGGCCGTACGAGAGCAGAATACTTATAATTTCAGGTGCGAAAAGCTTTCAAACTTCCCGCTCACATCGAAATATCACGCGCCCGAAAGTTTAGCCCTGCGATATTCCTGTTTTACCCCTGCCACATGAATGGAAAAGGGCTGCTTTGGCAACTCCATTGTTTTCCCCTCTTTGCCCCCAACATTCTTCCCCAGAGCCCCTCCCCTTCCCCTCCCCGACCCCCAACCACGGCAAGCCGCCGAATCTAGTCCTCCGCCACAGCGGTGGACCTCGCACCCTACCGGATCTACCTTCCGCACCTTGGAACCCCCAACTGCCAACTCACCACTTCACCGGAGCCGCTTCAGCGACTGGCTTGTCCACCGCTCCAGATCTCCTTGACCGCCATCATGGTCCACCGCACCGGATCTGCTTAACCGGCGCCCTTGTCGACCACAGCGTAGGCCCTTCATTGACTCCCTCGTCCGCCCCTTCGCTGGCCCTTCATACAAGCCCTCGTCCGCCACAACAGATCCGCCTCACCGAAAGCACTGTACAACGCGCCCGCCGAAGCCTTCGTCCACTGCACCGGACCCGCTCCACGGATGCCATATTCAACTCCACTGGCCCTACTTTACTGACGCTGCAGCCTCATCTGGTTATTTTGATTTGTACTCCTTCGGTTTTTCTCTTTATCGTGCAACTATTCACTTACCACAGATGAGCTTTCTTCTATGTCAACAGGCGCCGCAACCGTAGCACCGGAGCCACTTCAGCGAAGGCGACAGCCGGCCCAAACTCAACCGCAACACGAGCACCATCGACGATCCTTAGCTATCAAGTATGACAACGATACCCATACGCCACCGAGAATTAGGTACTATTATCCAACGGCCGGCGCCTACGTTCACTTTCCTAGCATAAGCACTGCACCTTCGAATTTCTTCAGGGCATCATTCAATTTTTCATGAGACGCGTTATTCTACTTGCACTTGTAGGGCCATACTTCTGGCAGTGAACATGTTACATGTGCTAAATTACATACCAGTGCACATATAGTTAATATGCTTTAGTTTTGTTCTGATGCCACCTGTTGGTTCCATCAGACTGCTTAATGTTCTCTATGCTTAATTACACATCAGCAAACTAGCATGTGGTTCCGCTGCTTTTTGTTCGTTTTACCCTAAATTTTCTGATGCTAGCTATTACATCACTGCTCCGAGCCTCTGTTCATTACTTGTTTGTGTGTTCTTGATCTTCCCAAGTTGCATGACTAATTTGATGCCAACCCATTTACACATCAACAAACGCCATCAAAAATAAACATACCCAAAATTTCTTAATCCATGCCAAAAACAACCTAGTACTCCTACCGATTAGGTTCGTTTAAACCCATTTATGACAGGGTTGGCCCACATGTCCGTGCTGACGAGGCAGCTTAAACCAACACATTTTATTCGACCGTTGACACGAGGGACCCACATCTGACCTTCTATCCTGTTATTCCCCCTCAAATCATTATTTTTCCTGAACATTACTTCAAACAGTACTGATGCATGTTCGTCGGTGGCGCCGGTGATGAGCGAGTTGGCCGCCGCTCCGCCGGACGGGCCGGATGCCGCTGGCCTCAGCTGATCGTTTGTTGAGTTGACTAATTTTTTGATGGCGTTTGTTGATGCACGGACATGTTGATGCTTCTATTAATTATGGAGCTGCCAACCCCATCAAGCAAAATATTTGTTCTTTTGGGGCTGGCACCTCGAACAAGCATAAAAATAGAGGGAAGCAGATATACTCCCTCCGATTCTATTTACTCTGCCCATAACTCTTGACCCGCATACCAAGGAGGGCACTGGTTTAATTTTTCTGGACTAATTTGCCAATTAATTAGGGCTGAGGCGGATGAGGCGGGGTACAAAAGGAAACCAGCGCCAGGAATCGGCAACGCGCAGACTAATATGAGAAAACTGAGAAAAAGTTATACGCAAAGTAAAAAGAATCGGAGGGAGTATTGTCGTGTATGCACACACCCTTCTTTCATTAGTTTAGATGAACCATTGATGATCAATTCGGACCAGTGCATGCGATTAAAATTAATTTTACCTAAATAGATGGTGTAGAATAAACTACAACAACTAGATTTGCAACCACGGGATGCTGACGATATCTTCAAAGAACATTGCAACAGCAGCTAGGCTTCACAGCAACATATGGTAAGCCAGTGTGTTTTAGTACATGTGAAATGTAATGCGAGTGGGCTGCTTTCTTGGCTTGTGCCCTCAACGTGTAATCCTACCGAATTAGAAATAGTTCAGTTGTCTGCTTTGAAGTGTTGCTTGATTCAAATGCTTATTTGTTGTTACGCTATACCTGAGTTGGCCAATATGTCAGTAGTGCATGATGTACTATCGTAAAGAAATGCATGCCTATTTCATTTGAGTCCTTAACTTTTCCTCTCAACTTCATCACAAGACTGTCTTCGTAGTTTATATGAGGCCACACTGTTAAGTGTTTTCTCAGATTATTTCAATTGCTTAGATGCCTTGGCAACTTAAATATAGCGGTTGTACACTCCCTTTCAACTAGGGATGCCAATTGGGTCCGGTTTAATCCCGATTAAATTCCACTAGTGGTATGATAGTTCAAAAGAGTTATTGTTTTTTTGAGGAAAATGAACTAGGGAGGTAGCAAAAACTAACTAGATGGGACTGGCGGATTTTGTTTATTTGCCACTTACATCCCTAGTTTCATCTTACCATTTTAATTTCTTTTCGGCTGATGCTGCTTCGAACCATTTAAGTATAGTTTGCCATGCTCGGCAATAATTTGTCCGTCGTTTACCATGTAAGCTTACTGCCTGGATCATACGATAACTATCTGTTACTGATGTCCAGCGGAAACCTTTCAGGATGCCGTTCACACTAGGACACAATGTACAACCCTAGAATCTATTTGTGGAAGCAGTGTGCCATCCATGTTACCAGATGGTAGCAGTTCAGAGGCAACACTGCTGGAGAGCAGTCTGAGCACAGATATTATAGTGCTTGAGGCTCTACTAGAGGCAGAAAGAGATGGTGTGCCTGCCATGTATGAGGTAATATTTATCTTGAGGCTGGAAATTACGGAATTAGCGGCATGCATTATGCAAGCAACCCAAGAATTGGAGGAAGTAAGAATGTTGCATTTGAAGACTGATGAGGTCCTGCTGTTTCTGCTATATGAAGCCCAAGATAATCCCGGTTCTTCTTTAGATACCAGTTCAAATTTTCATTAGATTATTGTACTTGCATGTTGTGTCATGTCTCTGAATGGATTATGTTGCAAGACCCCCTATGTTGTCCATGTGTTGTAATGATCCGAATTTTTTAGGCGAGGTAATCCTCAGAACTTGTATGATTGACATAAAGTGAACTGTTTGTCGTGTGAGCATATTGTATTGGATGAAATAACTGTTTGACTCAGAGTGTATCCAACCTACTGAATTCGAAGATCACGACATTTCTAAATCATAATCATATATAAAGGTGGAATAAATCTTTGTTGTGGTTTTGAAGAAATAAATAACAAAACTTATAACTATCTATGGATATTTGTAACCGAATACAAATTGGATTTGAATTTAGTTTGCCAGGTCCCAGGGCAAACGTGAATGCTAATTCTCCCAAGTTTTGAACGAAGTGGCTAAACACCCACTATAATTTGTGGGTTGCTCGAAGCAAGTGTTTGCGAGATGGAAATTACTGTCTACCCCTGACACTTGACATCCTTATCAACAGGATTTACACTGCTGTCGATAGGGTAGACTAGTAACTTCAATCAGACGTGACACGACAGCCTCTGAGCCCATTTAGACACGGTGGGCGCCAAACGTGGGCGGAAAACACATTTGATTCAAGCTCGTCCGAAAGACATGTGTCTCTTCCTCCATTTCCCCATTCATACACAGTGGGCGGCAAAACAAAGTCTCCTCGTCCGAAATTGATGTAGGCTTATATTTTAAATAGGGGCAGATGTGTAACTTCCATCAGACGTGACACAACCGCCCTACCTGTCAGCCCCATTGATACACCGTGGGCGGCAAAACACCCTCTCCTCGCCCGAAATAGTTACCGGCAAATATTTGGGAGATGCGAGATTACCGTCCTATCCCCAACCGACGCGATGTCCGAAATTTTAAATGGGGGATAAGTTCGTAACTTTCCCCCATTTCAGAGAAGCGCGTCCCAAAGTTTGAGATCCCCCCTCCCCTCCATTTCCCCATTCATACACCGTCGGCGGCACGACAACCTCTGCACTGCGGCCAGCCTCCTCCGTCTGCCACCCCATCCTCCACCTTGCTGGAGCCGCTACCCCTACCCCATCGTCCACTTCAAGAGATGGACGTCTCTCATCCACGGCGCTGGACCAGCATCCTTTCTTCGCCTCCTCTCGCTTCATCGACGCCGTTGTCCACCTTGCCATTGCCGCTCCTACGACCGCCTCATCCACGGCAACAAGATATATCCCCCGACCCGGCCATCTGCCGTCTAAAGTCTTCTTCCCCGCTGCCGACAGCCATCGCACCCGCAGCACCCTCAATGTATCAGCATAGGCCTACACGGCATCGCAAGAGAGGTGGTACTCTTCCATATGTGCTTAAGTTATTGATCTCACACGAAAAATAGATCGTAATTTGTTTACTATACTTTTCTTGTCCGTACCAAATCGTGGTGGCTAGTTGAAAGCAAACATTGGTTGCGAAGTAGCTTTGTTCGGTTTGCACCTTCAGATCCGCCATGGCACGGGCACTATACTCGTAAAGCTTATGGTTTCCCCCTTTATATTCACTACCATCATCGTAGGTGCTCCGTGTCATGCTAGCACAACTCCTCAAGACCTCAACCCAAAGCTTACGTGTTGAAATACGAATCTGATATGATGCTCATATCACTAAAATAGAGAACATTTAATTGGTCACCTAATGTTCCTATATTCGTTTCGAAAAGCATGTGCGCCACCCACTGGTCTAGCTAGTTTCACTTTCCTGATTTTTCTCTTGATGCTTAGGGTTTTCCCATTTTATCTACTCTATTATGATCTGCGTAGGTGCTTTCTGTCGTACTAGCATTACTCCACCCTTCAAGCTAAACAACACAACACCCAGAATTCGAAAGCTTAGTTGTTCAAATATGATTGTGATATGATACTGATATTAGTTAACCGACACATTTAATTGGTTAGCTAAAGGTCCCACTTGAGTTTCCAAATGCATATCGCGACATATAGAGAGACAACATAATTGCATTTATTTGTCACTTGTTGACCGTACTTTCTTGTCCATACCAAATCTTAGTTGTTATTTCAAAGCAAACATCGGTTGCTAACTACCCTTTGCGCGGTTTGCAGCTTCAGATCTGCCATCCCACTGCCACGGTCAACATTGTACTCATCATGCTTATGTTTTCCCCATTTTATGATGACCACAATCAGCCTACGTGGTTCGTGTCGTAATAGCACTGCTCCACCCATCGAGCTAAACAAGCTTAGTTGTACAAATTCATATATGATATTATTGCTGATTTTAGTAAAACTGAGAGATGTTTAATTGGTTAGCTAAATGTTCCTACTTTAGTTTCGAAATGCATGTGAGCCACATATGGAGAGACCGGAAAGAATAGTATTTCTCTGTGTGCTCTGGTTCATCATGGGTGGCCAACTGACATTGTATTAAAAGACTTGTAATATCTTCAATCTGCTTGCTCTTCTGCTCTTCTTTAAGATGATACTCTTCTCTTGCGGTCGACTAGTCAGGTCGAGTTGTTCTCCCTTAGTATATTTTGAATCTGTCAGGTCAGGTCGACTTGTTCTTCTTTACTATATGTTGAAGCTATCATCTACGAAGTGTCATCACTTCTAGAGCTCTCATATTTTGAGTAATAGGCCACATTATATTAATGCACACAACAAATTACAGCATGCATGGAATCTTTTAAAAGAATTGCAGAGATAGAACAAAGGGGTTTACAGGGAGGCAGTATTGGATTAGAATCACTTCTGCATTACAAAGAAAATATCACTTGTTTTTATGTTTTCATGCATGTCAGATATTGAACATTATCAAAATGAATATGAGAATGGGCGCACGAGAGGAATATTGCGGAATGATCCACTGCCTAACAAACTTGGCATGGTGGAGGATGGCCTATCTTATTCACCCATCAAGTGCTTGCTCTAACTTTGCAAAGTTGTATCGGTCGCACATATTTTGCTTCTGACCTCTTGCATTACTTCTACTTTGTTACACCATCTGCTTAGTTTAAGCATCATATATGAGTATATGCCATACCTATCCATTTTCTGTACCTATTCCATGTGTCGTCACACTATGTTTTTCCAGTCAAATGTTGTTCTTTCGTAATAGGTGTCCAAAAGGAAGAGGGTGAGTGTAGGTCATCAAGGAGTACAAACTAGGTATTTGGAAAAGGTAGTGATACCTGTTAAATCAGATAGATCAGCAGCCACAGGAAACACATGCCCAACTATACCACACTTTACCCCTACTCCAGTGGCCAAACCCCTATTAGAACTGCTGGGAGCCCAGCATCAGGTATTGTCTATGATATCAATTCAAAATTTGAACTCCTAAATTTCTGCTTGTGCCTTACCTTCTCTCTTGTATGAAAACTAATTTCAGATGAATCTCCTTGCTCAAAGGATCATACGATCTCAAAACAATAATGGGCTTTGCATTGCTCTTGTCAGTACCTCTCTCCCTTTTGCCTTGTAACGCTGTACTTAATTAATTGCTATTTTATTATGTATCATCAGTCTGCACCCGAGCTTCATTATCCTCTGTTTCTTCCAATATTATTTGATCTATATTTACTCTTTGCAAAATGTAGAATAATGGCAACGCTTATAAAGAATTTTCTTTGGGGAATTTATTGAATTATCCTTCCATCAACATGGAGAAGGGCTTTGTCCAGCCCGTGTTAACATGTAATTTAAGTTCGTCCTTCTCAAGCCTTCAAACTTTGTTCTAGTATAGATTTGTATAGGCATCATTTCCTCCACTGTTGTTTGCTTTGCTGTTTACATCTGATTGGATGTTTGCAACAACTACCAGTTTCAAATTGTAGTTGTAAAAACATGTTCCTTATGCAGAACAGATCCATTTATTTGCTTATATAATTGTGAAACCTGTTACGTGTCTCCTTGTTTCTCTTTCAGACTCGTATCTCTTACGCCAGGCAGAACTTTAGGGAAGATAGTGAGCCAAACCATCTTGAGGACAGCGAGATGACCCCAAGGTCCTGTCTTGATGAAGACAGTGAGTTGAAGCTACTCACCAGCAGGTGTGAGACAACCTCTGTGCAGTCGCTGCCTCAATCAGTTCGACTTCTTCAGTCTCGACTTAAAGCGGAAAGGCTTGCTTTAGCTCAGCTCCGACTTGAAGTCAAAGATGCAATGAAGATGTCAGAGGACTGCCGTGCGCACCATCATGCCTTAAATCTAGTGTTGATGCATCTAACATTGACACAACTGAGGTCTACTCAGCTTCTTCAGCTGTTTGGGGGGGGGCGACCTGGCTAGGCCTAGTGCCTTCTGAAGTGCTCTCAGTTTTGTATATTCTTTTGTCGGCGCGTTTATTTGCACTGGTGGCGAACTTTGATGCCCAGTGGATGTAATATGTGTGATAGCCGTGATAGCCTAGCGTAAGTTGCTTGCTTATTTATTTCCTTGTTGTCTTGTTTATTTGTTTGCTTCTAGTCATTGTAGTTCTTTTTCCGCGGTTTGCTAGTGGCTGCAATAACCTATTTTTTAAAACTAGGCCACAATAACCATGGGCTAATATTTACTTTAGTGACACTGGGCCTCCTACGGGACGTAGAAACAGTGGGCCTTCTATGGGCTGTAGAATCAATGGGCCTTCTATGGGTCGTATCATCAATGGGCCTTATACGGGCAGTACGATCGATGGCCAAACATGGCCAATAACAGGCCGCATTATGGCCGTAAATGGGCTAGAGTTGGAATTGTCCGTTCATGGGCCGACCATAACGGGCCATCATTAATAGGTCATATTTGATGACGCTATGAAAACGGCCCAATGTATTAACGGACCACAAACGGGCCGACTGTAACCACGGGCTGAATTTGGCCCACAAGCAGAAAATGATAGTAACGGGCCATAAGTAAACGAATGCTGGAGAACCCAAGAATAAATGGGATCTGAGAAGGCCGAAAGATAACATGGGCTGGAAATAGCCCAACGGAATAACGAGCCGTTAATGGGTATAAAGTGATACACTATTCATTACAGGCCAGTTTCACCACGGGCCGTTAATGGGTGTAAAGTGATACACTGTTCATTACAGGCCAGTTTCACCACGGGTCGTTAGTAGGCCAAGAGTTACATAGGGCCTCATATGGGCCGAAAGACGTCATGGGCCATACATGGGCCAGAAGTGAAAACGGGCTGGAATCATATTGGATGGCCCAGATGATGCTACTGGGCCTAATTCGGATAGGGCGTAACAGGCCTTGGGTTAGCGGGTTGTAAATGGGCTATATTCGAACAGGCCGTTAACATGCTTTCCATGGGCCGGCCTGCCAGCTTTTGACCAAGTCAAACTGGCCGGCCTTTTCACAGGAATGGGCCTCTGTTGGGTCGTGCCACGTGTCGATGTATCATAGGCGCCTTCCGTCCAATGAGTGGTTGACATCTATCCCAACAATGAGCCGACACGTGTTTCCTCCAGCCAATGATGATTTTACACGTGGAAAATGCCCATTGGTCGGGGCTGTTAACGGGTTATCGGATCCAAAACCCGACCCGATAGCTTAACGGCGTTCCGTTATGGTGGATGCCACATGTCGATCACCCTTGACGAAAGCACTTCTGTGACGCGCGATTTATCGTCATGGAAGTGGACACTTCCGTGATGATAATTTTGGTAATGTCATGGAACACTTCTACGACAGCACAGGTATGACTATCTTGATTCTGTGATAAATTTGTCATGGATGTACATGCATGACAAAAAAAGCGACCTACTGTGACAAACACGTATCATCACGGAAGTGTATTTTTTTGTAGTGAATGTTCATGATGATGCTCAACCTAGTAATGATAATGATATAGAAATTGAACCTGTTGTTGATCTTGATAACCCACAATCAAAGAATCAACGTTATGATAAGAAAGACTTTGTTGGTAGAAACATGGTAAAGAAAGAGAACCATGGGTTCAGAAATCCATGCCTTTTCCTCCCAAACCATCCAAGAAAAGGATGATGAGGATTTTGAGCGCTTTGCTGAAATGATTAGACCTATCTTTTTGCGTATGCAATTAACTAATATGCTCAAAATGAATCCTTATGCTAAGTATATGAAAGATATTGTTACAAATAAAAGAAAGATACTGGAAGCTGAAATTTCCACCATGCTTGCTAATTATACTTTTAAAGGTGGAATACCAAAGAAACTTGGAGATCCCGGTGTACCAACTATACCATGCTCCATTAAAAGAAACTATGTTAAAACTGCTTTATGTGATCTTGGAGCCGGTGTTAGTGTTATGCCTCTCTCTTTATATCGTAGACTTTATTTGAATAAGTTGACACCTACTGAAATATCTTTGTAAATGGCTGATAAATCAACTACTATACCTGTCGGTATTTGTGAGGATGTGCCTGTTGTAGTTGCAAACGTTACTATTTTAATGGACTTTGTTATTCTTGATATTCCCGAGGACGATAGTATGTCTATTATTCTTGGAAGTCCCTTTTTGAATACTATAGGGGCTTTTATTGATTGCACTAAAGGCAATGTCACTTTTCATGTTAATGGTAATGAGCATACGGTACACTTTCCGAGGAAACAATCTCAAGTTCATAGTATCAACTCTATTGGAAAAAGTCCATCGATTATATTTGGAGGTTTTGAATTTCCTCTACCTACTGTCAAGAAGAAATATGATATTCTTATTATTGGGGATGTGCATATCCCCATTGAGGTAACATAGTGTTATTCGAAATTTCTCCGTTTCCATGTTATTCGGAATGAGTTCGTTAACAAGACTTGATCAACCTTGTTAGTGGATTCCTTTTGATGATCATGAGATGGATGAAACTAGAAGGCACAACCTTCTGTGCCCTCCTTTTACTTTCTGTTATTTATATTAAATAAAATAAAAATAGTATTTTTCTGTCTGTTATCTGATTACCCGTGCAATATAAAAATACCCTGAAAATAAAAGTTCTCCAAATGCCCTGAAATTTAAATATGATTTTTCCTGGAATATTTGAGAATATTTGGCACTGAGAACACAGCAGGGGGGGTCAACCACCTGCCCACGAGGGTGGAGGGCGCGCCCTACCCCCTGGGCGCGCCCTCTGCCTCGTGGGCCCACGGTGGCCCTCCTCCACTTATTCCTGCACCCACACACTTCTTCTTCCTCCCACAAACACGAATATCCAGCTCAAGCACGAGTTCTAGCTCATCTTGCTGCCATTTTTGATCTCCTTGCTCAAAGCACCTCTCACAAAACTGCTTGGGGAGATTGTTCCTTGGCATGTGACTCCTCCATTGGTCCAATTAGTTTTTTGTTCTAGTGCTTTATTCATTGCAAATTTTTGCTGCTTAGGTGACCCTGTTCTTGAGCTTGCATGTCAAATTTATATGGTCAAAAGTAGTTTTGATGCATGATATAGGTCCTAGGCACTTGTAGGAGTAGTTGCTATCAATATTATTGAGTTTGGTTTACTTTTATTTTGAAGTTACTAAAAAATTTCAGAATTTTTTCAGAGGAAGAAAAATGCTTAGGAAAATGTTCCAAGGTGGTTCCTCAAGGAAGCAAGGACCCAGGCTTGCAATGCGTGATGCTAATGAAGAGCCACCAAGAGACGCTCCAGTGCGTCCTTGTGAGTGGCCTTCTGAAAATTTTATGGATCGAGCAGGAATTAAGGAAGAATTCAACGCATATTTGCATAACACCAATCTTGTGAGCTTCGAGGAAGAGAAGTGCAGCCAGTATCACAATCTCACTAGTACCTTTGTGAGGAGGTTTGAATTTTCATCTTCACGTAATTCTCCAACTGTCTTGTTTGATCTTTATGAAAATTCTTATTCTATGGACTTAGAGGATTTTACCACTTCTTGCAAACTTCCACAATGGGGTAGTATAAGGGATCCTCGCAAATATGAATATAGAGGTTTTCTTGCTAGCATAACTGTGGGAGAATCTAGAGATATAACACAAGCTACCATAGGGAGCATTCACTTTCCTGTTATACATTATTTTGCTCTCTTCATAGGTAGATGCATTAATGGTAAAGATGAGGCATGTCACATGTGTGTCCCTGACCTCAGTATTCTTAGGAGTGCTGTGTTAGGAGACCAATCTTATAATTTGGGAGCCATTGTTGCACGTAGGTTGCATCTTAATAGATTTAATGGAGATTTCTTTGGAGGAATTTATGCAACCCGCATAGATAATTTTCTTGGTGTAGCCATACGCGAAGATGATATTGAATTACCACCGGCTTACCTAGACTTTAATGCTATGGTTCACCACCGGTTTGTCGAGAGGAATGAATCACCTCTCCAGTATTGACTAATCTTTGACAGACGCCGTGCTGTCCATATTACTCTCCCTGCTCCTGCCTTCTTTGATCACCAGGCAAAAGGAAGATATGTTATTACCAGAGAGGAGGCAGATGAGTACGAGAGGAGAGCGGAGGCCGCTCGTCGCCACGCTGCAGCTCAGGAGGCGATAGCCGCTGCATCTCAGTACAACCCCAGCTATTATTATGGATATCCGCCAGGCCAGCCGTGGCCATAGACCAACTTAGGCCAAAAGCCTAAGCTTGGGGGAGTACATATTTCTCACCGACATTACATTTATGTTCACACACTCATTGCTAGATGTCGGTGCTCATACTTTTTCATTGTATCATCCATGCTAGTTTAATTTCCTTTTTATGCTCTCTTCTGTGTTTGATAAACCTTAAGAAAAACCAAAAAAATTAGTTGTAGCTTTTAATTAGTTTACTTTCCATGCTTGAAGTAGTAATTAAAAAGAAAACCCAAAAATATTCCATGTTCTTCTCTTACTTGTTGGGAGCTCTCCTGTGTAAATAGCTTTCTTTTCTTTTCTTTGGGGGTCGATCGGAGAAGACCATAATTAAATTGTTGAAGTGGCTCTTATATGCATAATTGTTGATCTGACAAAAGAGCCCATATTGCCTTGTCTTCTCCTATTTATTGAATGCTTGCAGATTCCAGCTTATTCCAATGCACGTGCACTATTATTATTATCCACATCGTTCGGCCGTGCAAGTGAAACGCAATAATGATGATTATATGATGAACTTATTGAGATGAGAAAAGCTGGTATGAACTCGACCTCTCTTGTTTTTGTAAATATGATTAGTTCATCGTTCCTGATTCAGCCTATTATGAATAAACATGTTTGCAATGACAACTAGAGATCATAGTTCTTGTGCCATGCTTGATTAGCTAGGAGCTTATAATGGTTTACCTTGCATGCCAACATGGTATTAAAATGGTTGTGATGTGGTATGATAGGGTGGTATCCTCCTCTGAATGATTTAAGTTACTTGACTTGGCGCATGTTCACGCATGTAGTTGAAACAAAATCAACATAGCCTTTACGATATTTATGTTCATGGTGGATTATATCCTACTCATGCTTGCATTCGGTGTTGATTAATTTTAATGCATGTTCATGACTGTTGCCGCTCTCTAGCTGATCGCTTCCCAGTCTTTTGCTAGCCTTCACTTGTACTAAGCGGGAATACTGCTTGTGCATCCAATCCCATAAACCCCAAAGTTATTCCATATGAGTCCACCATACCTACCTATATACTATATCTACCTGCCGTTCCAAGTAAATTTGTATGTGCCAAACTCTAAACCTTCAAATAAATATCCTGTTTTGTATGCTTGAATAGCTCATGTATCAACTAGGGCTGTCCATATCTTCCATGTTAGGCAGGTTATTCTCAAGAGGAGTGGACTCCGCTCCTCACTCACAAGATAAATGGCTGGTCACCAGGATGCCCAGTCCCATGCTTTATGCAAACTAAATCAAAATAATTGCAAACAAAACTCCCCCTGGGAATCTTGTTTGTTGGAGGCACTCGTTGTTTCGAGCAAGCCATGGATTGATGCTTGTTGGTGGAAGGGGGAGTATAAACTTTACCATTCTATTTGGGAACCGCCTATAATGTGTGTAGCATGGAAGATACCGCCATCTCTTGGTTGTTATGTTGACAATGAAAGTATACCGCTCAAAATATTATCTACTACCACTATAAAAAGAAGAGAGGGGCAGATCCAAACAATCACATCCATTCATCATCAAAATCTAATGGCCCTTAATCATTCTGTGTTTAACGCTATCAACAACGCAACAAGCCACAGTATATCGATCGCTACTATGCCCCGCAGTAAAAAAAAGTAAACTGCCCGCCCGCACGACCTCCTCCTCCTCCTCCCGCACCCGCGCCGTTCGCCTCTCGCAGCCGCGCTCTTCACCGCCTCCTCGCGCCGCCGGAGCCACGGGAAGCGGCCGCGGGTCGCCGGGAGCCTCCCCGACCGCGGGAGCCCGCCCCGCCCCCGCCGCGGCTCGCCGGGAGCCTCCCCTGCCGCCGAAGCCGCCCCGCCGCAGCTTGGCCTCCGCCACTCCGCCGGAGCGAGTCTCTCTCCTCTTCTCTTGGGATGGGACGCCTTCTCTCCTCTGCTCTCAGCCGGATCCAATCCACCTCGCCCCGGCATGCAGCCACGGAAGGCCAGGTCCATGCGCCTCTTTCCCATGGCCATGGAGTCGCCGCAGCCGCCATGGAATGCCTGGATGTCGTCAAGGTCCCTCTTCTCCTCTCCCAACTGGACTCTTGATTGTTTTGGATTTGGCGGCTCCCCTCACTCACACCCTCCCTCCTTGATGCAGATGCACGCAGGTGCAGCACCTACACCGATGTCTGCTCTTGAGACACAGACAACAGAGGAGAGGACAAGTCCAGAATTGCTAGACTGAATCTATCCATCTGCTCTGCTCTCGGGACAACAGAGGAGAGGACGAGTCCAGAATTGCTTGACTGAATCTATCCATCTGCTCAGCTCAGTTCATGCAGGTCAGGTCACATCACAGAGGGATTCCTGCGAATCTACATACAACTTCAATTAATTTATTATTAGTACTAGGTGGGTGTGAGAAAACTGAAATTTTTAGATGCATGCTTGCTTGGATGCGTGTCACACAACACTGTTTGCTCGTCTCAACTCTGTGTTTTTGCTTCTGTACCAACATCTTCTCAACTTTGTGTTCTATTTAGGGAAATTGTAGAGGCTAGAGACATAGCAATCGTCAGGCTTCAGTTTTGTACTGACCACTCCAAGGCTTGTTCAACCTGGTGAATCTTTCCTTCATCTGCATCATTTTTCGCTTCAGTCTGTACATCCTCGCCCTCCGCCCGCCGATCCTATTCTCCGCCGCCCGCCTTCCTCTGCTCCTCCTCTGCCACCGCCGATCTCATCTGAGCCAGTAAGTTTTCTTTACATTCAAGTGTGCATTGTTTGAACAACATGCTTGTGGTTCTGTTCTTTCCACACAAGATAATCTGATACATACATGATCCTTCTGGTTATGATTATTTTAGTGCATACATACATGATTCTTCCACACAGCAGGAACAATTATTCTGGAACAATTGCCGTATGTGAATTATCATGATCCAACGCCAATGCCACACTCAGTGCTAAAAGGGTTACCGTTTATGAGGACATATTTAATTAGTGAGGATTTCAGAAATTTGTAGTCCAAGCAACTCATACATTTGAAGTTTTGTTGCTTACCTTCCCATCCCATTGTGTTGCTATGCTCCTGAAGTTGCCTAACTACAGGAAAGGAGGCCAAAGTTTTGCTATATTGGGTTATCCACAATAGTATCGGCAACGATGTTTTGTTTTGTCACAACTACTCAAATATATAATCTAAATAATCTAAATATATAATCTGCACATTGTAGTTTGAGTTAAAAAATAGCACATTGTAGTTTCAATTTTTTTTTTAAAAAAAACCCACGTGTTTTGTTGTTTCAAGAGATTGAGTCATGGGCTGTGAGCAAGCATTATATATTGACATGAAAGGTAGATCTATTTAGATCATGAAGGTTTGCGCACCGTGATGCAAAGGCCGTATGCATCGACGAGGCGAAGGTGGGGCTTACCGGGATGGGTTGAGAGGAGGCAGTGGAGAGAGGAAATGGGAGAGGCGGATGGTGAATATAGGAGGTGAAAAAGGATGCATCTACTTAGTCCTTCTGTTGAATGCATAAAAGGCACCCTGCAGCCTCTCTGCTTGCAAAATAGATGCTCTCTGCTTGGTACACTCATGACATTAAACCTTTCATCTCCAGTTAGAGATGCAACTTGAATTGACCTAAAAAATTCTATTTTTGAGTATTACCTTCTTCCACACCTCTGCAACATCTTCTGAAGCCTCTACTCTTAACCAGTCTGCTGCTATCACTTTCTCAAATTTTATACGGGAAAATAATGTAGTAGTTTTTTAAAAAAATATTGTGCAAGCTAATATGTTTCAAGATTCATGAAACATTTCAACATTCAAAAGTTTACATAAAAACCATATGCGGCAAAACTGAATGACATTTTGAAATATATAATTTTGACAGAATGAAAACAAATTCAGTTTCCTCTTCCTCCCTAACTACGCATACTTTATTTCTACAGGTACAAAATATTGCCACTCATCAACATCTGCAGCATCTAAGGTCCTTTTCGTCACATATTCATATTTACTTGAGATTCTGCTTACTTTGTTTGCACCATTTAATAATTGAGCTTCTCAATATTGCATGAATATTTCTAATGATGTACGATGTTCCCCATTTCTTTAACATCCCTGGCATGTGTGTGCTCCATTAGTGAATGACAAATTTCTGAATTTTTGTGATGAACAATGTTTATGTTCGTTTAGGCAGCTCACCGGCATCCATCATGGTTTGCTATTTTAGAATTAATCAAGATTACCTTTCAGGCTTCTTCCGTTGCCTAGCTAATTCCCTCCTTGTAGGCCATGTTGTGGTCTGAAATTGAACGTATACATATGATCCTGGTTTTTCTACACCGCCAACTTTACTATTGATTATTCCTAGAACCTTAAGTTGATCTGAATAGACATAGCGAAGTAGATGCAAACTTCAGGATAAAAGCATGTATATCATGGAATGATAGGAAGAGGGCTCTGAGCTAGACATGTTGATTATACTGTTTAATGTTAGCTCCATCAATACTGATACATATACAATTTCCTGTTGTAGATAGGTAAATATTTTGCAAGTAATGTAATTTGGTAAATAAGCTAAAGTATTAACCTTACTGCTATCTCAAAGTATGATGCGATTATTCAGTATCCATTGCCTGATATAGTCAGTCAGAGGCATCAAATCAAATCTCCCTTAAATGATTAAATCATTTAACTGCACATCACAAGTATCAGCCTCCATCTGCCACCAATATTGCAAGAAACAAGGCATGCTGATCTAATAACCATCTTTATATATATTTTTAACCTAACAAGTGAGCTGATGATCTGGAAATCATGTTTAACTATCAATAAATGATCCCATTTCTTGGTTCAGTGAAGTGATTATGTGGATCTTGTGAGGAAAACAGATAGGCCAAGAAGCCTGGGAGGTTGTCTACAGTCACTGGCCTGGTATGTGACCTGCTTGCATCTTTTCCTGATTACCTCACAACTGCAGTTGTCTACGTTTTATATTAACCATCGTTTTATCAATTTAATTCACGAGTTTGTTTCTCGAATTTACATGTATGCGTTGATGACATGAAAACTGAACATATATTTGTTTGACACTGAGTTCTGCTGAACATGTAAGTATAGCCGGGAGAGTCATGTATTCGCTCGATGCCATAGCTCACCAACCTCGAGCTGTTGCCACTGTCGAAGACACCTTAATATTAAACAATAAGTATTATATTCATCTAGAGAGTTTCCTCACTATGTGGTGTTAATTTTGATCCATATGATTTCTCGCACAAAGAATGCGTCTATATGACATGAGGTTAGTCTTCTTTAACTCCTTTCTGATCTATTAATTATTAAGCGTCCTATCTCTTGGTTTCAAAGTTTTCGAGAAAATGATTTATTTTGTTTAGTGCCATTCAAGAGATGTGGATAAAGATATCAAGTCGTAGTTTCATTGTGCATCATGCTGTTTGTGGGGGTTTCACTGCTTTTTTTGCATGATTTCTCAACATGGTAGCATGGTGTATCATATTAAACCTCTTGTTTGTGTGCTAGATATATTTCGCTATACAGGCCAACATGTGTCGGGTGCATGTAAGACTCCATATATAGGATCCACATCATAATGTTCCAGTCCAATGGTTCCATCCCCCTTTATCTTTCTTGATCTCGATTCAGTTGGTTGTATTTCTTGTTTGCGTATAATTTCAAGATGATTTATGTGAAGTGAT
The DNA here is from genome assembly GCF_002162155.2 of Triticum dicoccoides. Taxonomy (NCBI): domain Eukaryota; kingdom Viridiplantae; phylum Streptophyta; class Magnoliopsida; order Poales; family Poaceae; genus Triticum; species Triticum dicoccoides. The sequence goes on along the minus strand of NC_041384.1, from coordinate 620,149,895 downwards.
GACTTGCATGTAATTTCAAGCTGGTTGTAACCCTAAAAAGGATAGATTGAGTGAGGCTGAGCTGTATGGTTGAAAATCGTATATTTACATTTGTTCTCTCCACGATCATGTAGCGGTGTGATATGATACACTTGAAATAATTCAGTTATGGTTTCTATCAATATATTGTTTCTACTACATATATATATTACTTTTAGCTACGCAATTTCCTCCGACAGCCAAAGGCTTGTCTATTAGTATCTTTTGTATTTGATGGGATCTTGTAACAAGAAAAAACCTTCGGAGCAAGAAACAGGAAACAAAAGGCTTGATAGTATTGTACTATTTTATCTCACTGGAAAATTATGTGTACTCATTAATACGTGCATTTGCACGTACACGATTACTAGTTCATCTCTATTTCAAAACCGAGCTCTGGCACCTCTACAAATCCCTGCTTCCCTCTGCGAAGGGCCTATCTATTTAGTTTTATGCCGAGTCATCATCCTCTTATTAAAAAGCACCAGTTGGAGAGCACCGCTGTCATTTGCATTCATTACTGTTAACTTACATTAAGTATGACTTGACTGGATCTCTTTTACCATGAATTACAATGTCTAGTCAGTCCTTGGTCTTTAAAGGTGCTCTGCATTTATGTTTTGCGGTCTCAGAAAGGGCTAGCGAGATACCACATTGTTATATTATATTATGATTGTTTTGAGAAAGTGTTATCATCTGAGATTTATTACTATTGCTCGCTAGTTGATTATGCTATTGATATGAGTAAACTTGAGAACTAAGCGTTATTGCGAATGTGGTTAGTTATAATCTTTGCTGAAAACTTGAATGCTGGCTTTACATATTTACAACAACAAGAGCAAACAGAGTTTGTAAAAGTTTTTCTTTATCACTTTCAGTTTGTCAACTGAATTGCTTGAGGACAAGCAAAGGTTTAAGCTTGGGGGAGTTGATACGTCTCCATCGTATCTACTTTTCGAAACACTTTTGCCCTTGTTTTGGACTCTAACTTACATGATTTGAATGGAGCTAACCCAGACTGACGTTGTTTTCAGCAGCATTACCATGGTGTTATTTATGTGAAGAAACAAATGTTCTCGGAGCGACCTGAAACTTCACGGAGCAACTTTTTGGAAAATATAAAAAAAATACCTGCAAAAGATGATGGCCAGGGGGCCCACCACCTTTCCACGAGGGTGGGGGGTGCGCCTGCCCCCCTAGGGCGCCCCCTACCTCGTGGGCCCCCTGGTGCCTCTCCGACTCCAACTCCAACTCTATATATTGTGTTTCAGGGAGAAAAAAATCAGAGAGAAGGATTCATCGCATTTTACGATACGGAGCCGCCGCCAAGCCCTAAAACCTCTCAGGAGGGCTGATCTGGAGTCCGTTCGGGGCTCCGAAAAGGGGAATCCATCGCCATCGTCATCATCAACCATCCTCCATCACCAATTTCATGATGCTCACTACCGTGCGTGAGTAATTCCATCGTAGGCTTGCTGGACGGTGATGGGTTGGATGGGATCTATCATGTAATCAAGTTAGTTTTGTTAGGGTTTGATCCCTAGTATCCACTATGTTCTGAGATTGATGTTGCTATGACTTTTCTATGCTTAATGCTTGTCACTAGGGCCCGAGTGCCATGATTTCAGATCTGAACCTATTATGTTTTCATCAATATATGAGTGTTCTTGATCCTATCTTGCAAGTCTATAGTCACCTATTATATGTTATGATCCGTTAACCCCGAACTGACAATAATCGGGATACTTACCGGTGATGACCGTAGTTTGAGGAGTTCATGTATTCACTATGTGTTAATGCTTTGTTCCGGTACTCTATTAAAAGGAGGCCTTAATATCCCTTAGTTTCCGTAAGGACCCCGCTGCCACGAGAGGGTAGGACAAAAGATGTCATGCAAGTTCTTTTCCATAAGCATGTATGACTATATTCGGAATACATGCCTACATTACATTGATGAACTGGAGCTAGTTCTGTGTCACCCTAGGTTATGACTGTTACATGATGAACCGCATCCGGCATAATTCTCCATCACCGATCCATTGCCTACGAGCTTTCCATATATTGTTCTTCGCTTATTTACTTTTCCGTTGCTATTGCTATCATCACTACAAAATACCAAAACATTACTTTTACTACTGTTACCTTTTGCTACCGTTACCACTACTATCATATTACTTTGCTACTAAATAATTTGCTGCAGATATTGTTCTTCGTAAGCCATTGTAAGAGTGGACAAAATGGTGAAGGAGGAGATAGGGGAGCGGCGGAGGGGTGCGATTCTTGGTCGGTGTTTGGCCTCATTTAAATAGGAGATTGAATAGAAGGCGGACGGGAGGAGTTCGGCCGGCATTGCGTTTAATGCCGGCCCAGTGATGAACGAACGTGTGTCCAGAGTGGGTTTCTCTGCTTCCACACGGGTTTCATGGAGGCATTTGAATGCGGCAAGGAGGCGTGTTCAGCCAGGCGTGCATCAAGTGGCGCCCTTGACTCTGTCGTACGACACCGTGCCGTTCTTCCACTGACGTGTGGGCTCTTTGGGTACATGGCCTGCATGTCAGTGACCCAACGCAGGCAGCGCACGGCAGAGGAACTTTTGATGGGCCAGGGCGGTCAGAAGCGGGCATTTCATAAACCGATGATTGTTCATTGAGTGTGATGTCATCTATTTCATATAGATAAGCCTACTATATAATGCAAGAGAATTTTTAAATTTTCATATATACGTTGATAGCCCGTTCGATATGTTATGATTCATAAAGACCACTACAAACATCAATGTTCTGCTTATCACAAACAAGGTTGATTAAACCTTGCAAAAAAAGATAAGATTGATTAATACCCATAACAATCCATGCCCTTAACAAAGGGTGCATGCACGTATAGGTTGAGCGTGTGTCTTGCGTCGTGTGCGGTGTCGCCGTGTGCATGCAGGCGTGTGAGTATTGCATGCGTGCATGTGTATGTTTCAGTGTTGCATGCATGTATGCGTGCGTGCGTGTGTTCGTGAGTGCATGTGTACGTGTCAGTGTTGCACGCCTGCATGCGTGCGTGTGTTCGTTATGTGTACGTGTCAGTGTTGCACACCGGCATGCGTGCGTGTGTTCATGCGAGTGTTGCGTGCGTGCATGTGTAAGTGTGGGGTGAGGCTACACGTTAGTCGACTGACTTTTTCATCTCTGGTCAGTAGATTTTCCAGCCATTGGATACGAAATCAAGGGCCTGCAGTTTATCTTCAACCTCCACCCCCTGAGCTGCCAGCCACCGCCGGCCGAACCGCTGGCCGCCGCCACCCGAGGCCGGCCCCCGCGGCCACGCCGCCCCGCCCGCCCCGAAACCACTCCCCACCGCCGGTCCGCCGCCGTCCCGGCCATCCCTCTAGCCCCCGCTCGCTGAACTTTTTCTCTGGCGATCCCCACGCCACCGCCCAATCACCGCGCCCCCATTGTCGGCGACTGCCAACTAGAGGTCTCACGACTTCGAATCCCCACCGACCACTAATTTATTACCATTTCTGTCCTTCATATACGCGCTGACGGGTGGGCCCTATGGTAATGTGCGCTGCTGAATGTGCACCGTTTGACTGGTCAATTGATCGTGTCATCAACAAATTACGGAGATGTATGGTGAGCCAGTGACTATATGATCACCCCCAAATGTATTTTATTAACACAGTACAGACTCAAACTACCATTTCTTTCTTTCATATACGCGCTGACAGGTGGGCCCCATGGTTATGCGCCCCGATGGTGCAACACTAGTTGCGCCACGTGGAACGTTTGACTGGTCAATTGATTGTGTCATCAACAAAATACGGAGTTGTACGGGTGAACCATTGACCGTATAATCACGACATGTATTTTTTAACACGGTATAGACGCAAGCGCTCATATATAGGCGCAAGCACTCACCGCTATGAGCGCACACACGCAGGCCCTACCCCTATGAGCACCTTCGAGAGAGTGAGCTAGCATATGATCTTGAAATTTTACGAAGTCACCATAGGTGCCTCGTAGTCGAGTCGAACATCTCCTCCCATTGAATGCATTCGCCAGAAAAATACTAAAATTAACTCAGGATAAATGTGAGCACCAAGACTTTAACCCTGGTGGGCTCGAGAAACCACTGTCCTCCTAACCATCCAACCACAGGTTGGTTAGCACCACAAAATGTATGTGCTGACCGTGATGAGCTTATTCTGAAGTTAAGTGACCATATTGTGCTTTCGCTTCAAATACAATGACCGTAAGTGTCATCAAGAAAATACGGAGCACGCATCAAATACAATGTCTGTTAGTGTCATCAACAAAATACGGAGACGTATCGTGAGCTAGATACCGTATGATCACCATGAGAATATATACGATGACCGAAATGAGCATATTCTGAAGTCCACTGACTGTATAGTGCTTTTTCTTGAAATACAGTGACCGTCACGCGTGAATGTGTCATGGGCATGCATACTTTTAGAGGGCCGAGAGATAGTTTGTGTCCGTACGTGAAAGTGGTGTAGAAAGAGGGGGTGTCCGGTGGAGACAAGGAGAGATATGCCCTTCGTTTCTCTTTCCCGTGACTAATATTTTAGGAGAAAATATAAAAATTCACAATGTAGAACAAATATTTTTGGATGCACCATGCAATTAACTTTCATGTATTAGTGGCCGATTGCATGTGTGGTGTGGTGGGCACATCATTTTCTAGTTGGGTGGGCACATCATTTCTAGTTGTGGTGGGTCAACATGAGGACTCATGGGTCGGTTCCATCCTGCGCCACATAGGTTGGACCGAGATGCATTATACGAAGACCCATGTGGAGGACTCGGCGTACAACACGAAGCTACCAGAGTCGTGGAGGACTCTATCCCCACTGGTGATAAGCTGACTATATATAATTTGTAACCCTAGGCCCCGAGTATATTATAGAAGCCCGGGGGCTAGTTCGTTGATAGTATACACACACGCACAATGTCTGGTATTCACGTGTACTTTGTACACACCCCTATCACTAATATACAGTACCAGGAGTTGATAATATACTCCGAACTTGGGTAAAACCTTGCCTCGTATTACCATCCAGCCTAACAGTCAGGGATATCCTACCGAATGATCTGATGGAATCATATCTGCCAACTACTAAGAGAGAGGTGTGTCTGTGGGGGGGGGTGCGAGAGAGGCCTAAAGATAATGTGTGTGCGGGAGACACGTAGGCAAAATATATGTGCGTATAGAGGGCTAGTAGAGACTGTGCGTGTGTATATATGCATGTGAGAGAAATAGTGTTTTCTAACTGAGATTATGAAAAGAGTGGTACATAGTAGTCAGAAAGAGAGAGAGAGAGAGAGAGAGAGAGAGAGAGAGACAGAGAGAGTGTGTGCGTGAGACACCCCGACACCCCGGAAGAGATTGTGAGCAGTTGTGAAAGAGAAATGCCGATGTATATAAAGTGTGTGCACTTATGCGTTAGATAGAGATATATATAGCACGTTTGTGAGAACTGGCCGAGGCATAGTGCATCTACGTGTAAAAGGCGGTTCTACGCATTAAATTAAAATATAAATGGCATTATTATTTTTGGATGAGATCATGAATTTGGAATTTGCGTATGAACGAAAATTGGTCTATCAGACACCCATACTCTATTGAATTCTAACATGTGCATGTGTTTATTTCATATTATCGATCCATAGAGTGTGAGCGGTTTGAAATACAGGCAATGCATTGCTTTTGCAATTCATATATAAACATTAATTCACCCGCAAAAAATATATATAAACATTAATTAGTGCACTCCATGTTGTTAGTGTGAATCACTTTATATATTTGTCACTTACATGGATACATTCCAAGTTGCTAGCTATGAAATAGAATACATGTTGAATTCATCATAAAGGGGTTTTTGAAGATTCAAATTCATAGGAAGTGCATTCATCTATTTGAACCCGAGATAATGGCATTTGTAAATCAGATCTAAAAGGGGGCATCAATCTTTGTCGTGCGTTTGAACATGCTATATATTCATACGCATGTGTAACTATTTTTTGCAACCAAGGAGATTATATGTGGAACCATGCATGAAATGAGGTAAGTTGCATATTTTTTAATATATACTCATGTACCATGTATATTCAAATGTACCCCATCCATTCGAAAATAATCGTAGGTTTAGGAATTTAAAGAGTAAAGTTTTGTGAAGTTTGACAAATCATGTAAGTTCAATTCAAGAGAACCGAAAACGTTAATGCTTCTGCTCCCAAATATTGAACAAAGCGCCAAATAAGCCTCTGGTCACCCGAAACCGCGCGAGACTAATGTTTGGTGGTAGGAAATTACTGTCCTGACTCTGGCACCTGTAGCCTATCGGCCCGATGTCCAAAGGTCTAAACCTGGGTAGGTTTGTAACTTCACCAACATGCCAGTCTCAACCGGCTCCTAGAAGCATTCATACGTCGTGGGCACCTAAACACCCATGCGCTCAGCCGAAATCTATCCAGCCCACCATTTGGGACACCTGAGATTACTGTCCTACCCCCAACCTGCAATATGTCCGAAATTTTAGATGGGGGAAAAGTTTGTAACTTTCCCCAAATTTCAAACAAGCGCGTCCCAAATGGAAACATTGTTCACTATTAGTTCCCCTCCCTCCGTTTCCCCATTCATACTCTGTGGGTGCCAAAACACCCTCTCCATCAGCCGCGAAACCCTAGCCTCCTTCGTCCTTCACCACATCTCGCCCAATCCACCGCCGCCCTCCTCCATCACGCCGGAGCTGGTACCCTAACGCCGTCATCCAACACAACCGCAACCACAACACCCTCAAGGACTTAGCAGCTGAAGCCGAGGCAGAGCTGCCTCCATGACGCCCACGCCGACGTGCGCCGTACCAGAACCACTTCGACCACGCCGTCCTGCACTCACCGCTGCCGCTCCACTGTCACAACCATCCACCGCACCAGAGTTGTTCCCGCTACGCCATCGTTCACCACCTCAGATCTGGTTCCCCGCCGCTGACAGACGGCCACCGCACCATACTCAACAACTTGGCCATGGGTTCATCCAAGGCTCCACCATCCTCCACAACTTCTCATTTCCAGCGAACCACAAGAAGATCGTTGGAAAAATAGAAGGAGGACACATCACTGCCAGCAGAAAGAGGTACTCCTCTTCCCTTATTCGTGCAAATCTTACGTCTTTGCTCACACCGTATTCATCCCACGAAAGAAACTAGTTGAGTGCTTTGTACTGCATCTTCTTTGTGATACTAAATGCACAAGGTTTCCTCCCATTTACTATTTCACCTTTGCTAGAGGTCAGTAGCCCGCCTGGATTTCAATTCAGGGTCAGTCGAATCGCAATTAAAAGAAGCAGCATCGGCTTAGGCGCGTGGAGCACCTAGTTCGCCTATTCACCGGGGAAGCACCCATCGGTGTCTATCATAGGAGTGTGGGGCACAGGAGCTTCTTGCGCCCGATCTGGAGGTTAGCGGGGCTTGAAGGTATGGCCGGGGCGGTGCCAAATACGGCGGTGCGGTGAGGTCGAGGGGAGGGCGGAGGCAGGGGACTGGGCCGGTGGTCGCTGGCGTTTCGAGGAAGATCGTAACACTAGCTGGCTGGAGGTAGATGAAGGCGATCTGCCCACTCTTTGTACATAGGACGGTGCAGAATAAATGGATTGACCTATTTGTTTTCAGTCGACTGTTATTTTCATAGGACCACACCTTGTGGTGTGCTGGAGGAGCATCTGCATTTCCCAGCCATCCCTGTGCTCATATTTCAAAATCCTAGAATCTAGTAATTTCGTGTGCCATGCATGTTGTAGAGCTATCATATGTCTACCGTCATTTATTTCTCACCGACCTGCTATCTGCTACCTTTACACTGTACTACTTGTGCACACACTTCACCCATACTCACACTATTGTTTTTTTATGCATGGGTATTTCAGACTCTGACGCAGTGTTGATGAATACAAAAAAGAAAAGGCAGAAGTCACTCCAGTGTAATTCAAAGATAAGCACTAAGTGTCTCAGCGCTCTAAAGGGTGCAGTGCCAGCAGATGGAGACAGTAAACGTAGCTCTGTAGTTGATGATCTCAATTGCCACACACAACCATCCCAGGTGCTTGCTTTAACTTCGCGCTGTCAAATGTGGTTGCATGTTGCATATGGTGTCTAGCTTGTATTGCTTCCAATTTGGTTAAATTGCATCAACTTACTTTACACATTATACCTTTGATAATGACATGCCTTCCTGTTGTTGATACATACTACATATGTCTATTAACCATGTTCGTACATCAAACTAATGCTCTTTTGTATCCCTCATCAATCACTTATGATGAAACAGTCACTCGAGTGGGTTACTGTGAGATGCGCTACTCGTTTAAAGAGTGCAGTGTCATCCTCCCCACATGATTCTCAAGAAACATCAAGGCTAAATGAAGATAGTCAACGTAGCTCTCTAGTTGATGACCGCAATTCCCCCACACCACCATCGTAGGTGCTTGCTCTTACTTGGCAGTGTGATATGTGGTTGCATGTTGCATATGGTGTCTACCTTGTAATGCTTCTAATTAGGGTAAATTGCATCTGCTTAGTTAACACATTATACATGTGAATATGACATGTGTTCCTATTTTTGGTACATATTACGTCTTTGTATTAACCATGTTCTTAATCAAACTACTTTTCTTGTGTATCCCTCATCAATCACTTCTGACGAGACACCTTCAAGTTGACAATGTAATATTTGTTGCATCTTGCATATCATTTCAAACAAGTATTGCCTCTAATTTGTTGAAGTGTCACTTATAATGAGACACATCTAACTTGGTAGAGTGATTTTTGTTGGATCTTTCATATGGTGTCTAGATTGCATTGCTTCCAATTTGTTGAAATGCCTTCTTCTTAGCGTTTTTCATACATATTACATCCTCCTACAATGTGGTTGCCATACATAAAAGTTGTGTTCATCGGTATCATGCATCAACGAATTTGGAAGTGCGAATTTCATTCCTTTTTCTTGTGTGTTTACTTGACAAGGCAAAATCTAAAAGGACGAAGGCACGAATGATGGTGGTCCTCTGGAGCAATCAAAACAGATGATCTCTACAGATTCTCCTGCTACTCCTACTGTAGTGCAAGTTCCAAATCTCATCTCCCCTACTCCACAACCCCAGGTGATTGCTCTAACATGGCAGTGTGATATCTGGTTGCATGTTGCATATGGTGTCTAGCTTGTATTGCTCCTAATTTGTTAAATTGCATCTCCTTAGCTTACACATTATACATGTGAATATGACACACCTTCCTATTTTCGGTACATACTACATCTGTCTATCACACCATGTTCTTACATCAAACTACTATTCTTGTGTATCCTGCATCTATCGCTTATGATGAGATAGTCACGCCCGTGGGTTAGTATGAGATGCGCTACTCTTATAAAGAGTGCAGTTTATCCTCTCCACATGATTCTCAAGAAACAACAAGCCTAATTGAAGATATTGAACGTAGCTCTGTACTTGAAGACCGCAGTTCCCCTACACCACCATCACAGGTGCTTGCTCTAACTTCGTAGTGTGATATGTGGTTGCATGTTGCATATGGTGTCTAGCTTTTAATGATTCTAATTAGGGTAAATTGCATCTCCTTAGTTTACACATACCTGTGGATATGACATGCCTTCCTATTTTTGGTACACACTACATCTATGCGTTAACCATGTTCTTACATGAAACCACCTCTCTTCTGTATCCTGCATCAATCACTTACGATGAGACACCTTTATTCGTTGCATATTGCATATTATTTCTAGCCTATTGCGATGTATTGCTTCTAATTTGGTCAAACACATTTGTTAGGCCACCCTTTTAGTTTGGACGAGTGATATTGGTTTCATCTTTCATATGGTTTCTAGCTTGCATTGCTTCTAACTAGTTCAAACAACTTGTGCTTAGTTTACACTTTATACATCATACATGTTAATATGTCATGTCGTCCTGTTTTTCATACATATTCCATCCTCCCATTATGCGGCTGTCTTACATGAAAGTAGTGCTCATCAGTATCATGCATCAATGAGTTCTGAAGAGCAAATTTTATTCCTTTTTCTTGTGGGTTTGACTTGACAAGGCAAAATCAAAAAAGAGGAAGGAAAATAGTAAGAAAGGCGATGATGGTGGTCCTCTACAACAATGTAAACGGATCATATGTACGGATTCTCCTTGTACTACTAGTGCATTACAAGTTCCAAGTCTCCGCTCCCCTACTCCACCATCCAAGGTGCTTGCTCTAACTTGGCAGTGTGATATCTGGTTGCATGTTGCATATGATGTCTAGCTTGCATTGCTCCTAATTAGTGCAAACTGCATCTTCTTAGTTACACATGATACGTGTGAATATGACACGCTTTCCTGTTTTTGGTACATACTATATCTGTCTGTCACACCATGTTCTTACATGAAGCTATTCTTCTTGAATATGATTTCTAGCATGTAGTGCTTATAGTTTGATGAACTCCACCTATGACGAGACAGTTCTAACTAGGCAGAGTGATATTGGTTGCACCTTCCATATGGTGTCTAGCTTGCAGTGCTTCTAATTTGTTGAAGTGTCTCCTGCTTAGTTACCACATCATAGGTGTGAATATGTCAAGCCGTCCAGTTTTTCATACATATTCCATCCTCGTATCATGACTTTGCCTTTCATCAGAGTAGTATTCGTCAGTATCATGCATGAATGAGTTCTTAAGAGCGAATTTTATTCCCTTTTCTTGTCGGTTTGACCTCACAGTGCAAAATCAATAAGGAAATTGGTAAGTCATTTGATGATGGTGGTCCTTCCGAGCAACTGAAATGGAGGGTCTCTACAGATTCTACTCTGGCATCCTCCCAACAAGATTCGCAAGACAATGCAAGGCTAGACAGTCAACGTAGCTATGTAGATGATGAGCACATCTCCCCTACTCCACCATCATAGGTGCTTGCTCTAACTTGGCACTATTATATGTGGTTGCATGTTGCGTATGATGTCTAGCTTGTATTGCTTCTAACTTTGTTGAATTGCATCTACTTACTTTGCACATAACGCCTGTGAATATGACACCTGTTCCTGTTTCTCGAACATACTATATCTGATCACACCATGTTCTTACATCAGACTATTGTTCTTGCATATCCCGCATCAGTCACTTATGATAAGGCACCTTTAAGTCTCCACTTTGATATTGGTTGTGTCTTGCATATGATTTCTAGCATGTACTGCTTCTAATTTGTTGAAACGCCAGACAGTTTGAACTTGGCAGAGTGATATTAGTTGCACCTTTCATATGGTGTCTAGCTTGTAGTGCTTCTAATTTGTTGAAATGCCTTCTTCTTAGTTACCACATCATAGGTGTGAACATGTCATGCCATCCTGTTTTTCGTACATATTCCATCCTCATATCATGTGTCTGCCTTTCATCCAAGTAGTGTTCATCAGTATCATGCATGAATGAGTTCTAAAGAGCGAATTTTATTCCTTTTTCTTATCGGTTTGACTTCACAATGCAAAATCAATACAACTGAAGGAAATTAGTCCGGCAGTGGATGATGGTGGTCCTTCGGAGCAACTCGAACAGAGGGTCTCTACAGATTCTACTCCGCCATCCTACCAACAAGATTCGCAAGACAACACAAGGCTGGACAGTCAACGTAGCTGTGTAGATGATGAGCATATCTCCCCTACTCCACCATCATAGGTGCTTGATCTAACTTGGCACTATTATATGTGGTTGCGTGTTGCGTATGATGTCTAGCTTGTATTGCTTATAACTTTGTTGAATTGCATCTGCTTACTTTACACATAATGCTTGTGAATATGACACATGTTCTTGTTTCTAGAACATACGTGTAGATGATGAGCACATCTCCCCTACTCCTCCATCACATGTGCTTGCTCTAACTTGGAACTGTTATATGTGGTTGCGTGTTCCATATGATGTCTAGTTTGTATTGCTTCTAATTTTGTTGAATTGCATCTGCGTAGCTTACAACTTATACCTGCAACGGTCACTTACCCATAAGACACATTTAACTTGGGAGTGTGATGTAGGTTGCATCTTGCATTGTCTTCTAGCTTGTACTGCTTATAATTTCTTGAAATGGCACTTATGATGAGACACTTTTTACCTGATAGAGTGATATTGGTTGCATGTTCATATGCGCCTAGCTTTCATTTCTTCTAATTTCGTTGAAATGCCTTCTGCTTACTGTTTTTCATGCATATGCCCTCCGCCTATCGTACATCTGAATATGCAATGATGTCTTCTTTTTGTATATATTACATCCTCCTATCCTGCGCTTGCCTTACATCAAAGTAGTGTTCGTCTGTATCATGCATCAACCAGTTATGCAGAGCTAATTTTATTCATCTTGTTTTGGTTTTGACTTCATAAGGCAATATCAGAAAATAGGAAGGAAAAGAGTAAGTTAGGGATGTTGGTGGTCCTCTGGACCGACGCAAACAGAGACTCTCTAGATTTGCCACTGCTACTGCTAATGAAGTTGAAGTCCCAAGTATACATGATGACTTCATCTCCCATACTCCACCATCGCAGGTGCTTGCTCTAAGTTGACAGTGTGATAATTGGTTTCATGTTGAATATGTTGTCTAGCCTATATTTCTTATATTTTGATTAAATTGCACCTGCTGAGTTTATACGTTATACATGTGCATATGATATGCCTTTCTGTGTCTAGAATACACTACATCTATCAATCATACCACATTCTTACATCAAAGTACTGCTATTGTGTATCCCGCATCAGTCACTCATGATTGGACGCTTTTAACATGGTAGTTTGATAGTGGTTGCATCTTGCATTGATTTCTACGCTGCACTGCTTCTAATTTTTCGAAATGCCACTTATGACAAGACACTTTTAACTAGGCAGAGTGATATTGGCTGGATCTTTCATATGGTGTCTAGCTTGCATTACTTCTATTTTATTGAAAATCCTTCTGCTTAGTTTACACATCGTAGCTGTCAATATGTCACATCGTCTTGTTTTTCTTACATATTCCATCCTCATATGGTTGTCTTACATCAAAGTATTGCTTGTCTGTATCATGCATCAATGAGTTCTGAAGAGCGATTTTATTCTTTTGTGTTGTGGGTATGCCTTGACATGGCAAAGTCAAAAAAAGAGCAAGGAAAAGAATATAGTAGGGAATTGTGTTACTCGTCGGGTGAAACAGAAAAGTACATGCCCTAGAGATTCTGCTGGTACTTATAGTGCAGTAGAAGGTCCAAGTCCACCGGCTAAATCTACAAACATAGTATCACCTGCTCCACCAGCTGCAACAACTGCTTCAACTGTATCAGCATCTCAACGAGTTACTCGTTTGTTTGTTCTGGAACTGGCCAGTTCCCAATCTGCATTCACAACTAACACTACTTCTGAAGCACTGCTGACACAACATGACTTGGCAAGATCAGATGAACCTCATGAGCATCAACACCAAGACGGTACCTGACCGAGTCAAGTTGCAATTGCATGCTCCTTTATATGTACTCTCATAGTTTGATGTGCACTAACACTTTCCATATTCGTTGTTGAACTAGCACCATGACACAAGTGGAAACAGACATCAGGGATAATGCTTGACAGATTAACAAAATCTAAAGGAGGAAGAATGGAGATCCATTTTGAGGCAGGTTTAAAAAGGTCACGTGATGCTACAGAGTCAGCCAAGTTACTATTAGAGGCAGCCATTGCCGTTAGGTGTCATGCACGTATCCTCCCAACGTGGATCCAGTACAGGAATGAGAAAGACAATACCCAGTTTAACACCTTCCCTGACCATTTATACGTAAGTAATGTTATTCATCGCAATTTGTAATATTGTCTTGCTCTGTGCCATACTTTCTAGCTTCCTCCTAATAAGACTCACATTCTTTTTTCAGCAGACGAGGTCCAAGTTGGATCCGAAAGACGATGCAACTAAACAAGCATGCACTCATGTTTTTCAGTCTGCTCTGCAACAGTATCGGTGCCACCTTAGAAAATCTCACTTTGAAGGCAAGGTTAACAATGAAACCGCCCAAACATCTCTAGATGAATATATTAGAGATGAAGACTGGACAACCCTTGTTAAACACTGGTCTGATCCAAAGTATCAGGTAGGGTATATGTATTTGATCAGACCACATATTGAACTTGTATTTATGTATGTGCCTTACAAGTGTATCTTCTTCTAGGCTAACTGTTTGAAGAACAAGACCAACCGTTCTAAAGTGAAATTCCAACAGACAACAGGATCTCATAGCTATATTGCACACTGCGAGGCTCTTGTAAATAGTTACTACTTCCTTCTTTTTTCTGTGCCAAATTATCATATCTATATTGACTTGTTCCAAATACAGAGGAAAACCCATGCGGACAAAAAAGCACCTGAACCGAATGCAGTGAAAATCTTCAAGGCACTACTAGGAAAAGGGCTATAAATAATATGGACACTAATGGCGCACCATGTATGTGGTGCACCATTGCTATATAGCAATGGCGCACCACATAGAGGTGCGCCATTAGTAATATATTACTAATGGCGCACCTGGTGTGTGGTGCGCCATTAGTAGTTTTGAAAGAAAAATAATTTTTGTTACTAATGGCGCACCGTGGGATAGTGCGCCATTACTAGTTGACATAGTAATGGCGCACCACACCCACCGTGCGCCATTAGTAGTTCTGAAAAAAAATAAAAAAAATTGTTAGTAATGGCGCACCGGTGGATAGTGCGCCATCACTAGTTTTAACTAGTAATGGCGCACTGTTTTCAAAAAAAATTCAATTTTTTTTCAAAACTAGTAATGGCGCACCGTGGGTATGGTGCGCCATTACTAGTTTAACTAGTAATGGCGCACCACTCCC
>NC_041384.1:620126604-620134606 GCF_002162155.2 Triticum dicoccoides | reverse complement strand
TAAAATAAAATAAGTTTCCCATGTGATATGTGGTCTACTTGTTGGAAAAATTTACAAATATGAATTTCGACTTTATTTGCAAAATCTCTCTGGAATTTGTAAAATGGGTATAACTTTTGCATACGAACTCGGATTAAAAAGTTTTTTATATGAAAAATCATCTACTCAAAATGTTACACCCGAATTGAATGGGGAAACCCCGTTCAACATCTTCAAAATCCCCAAAAACCTAAAAGAACGAAAGATACGGGGCTTTTAAGATCTAGATGGGGAAAATGAAAAAAAATTCAAACTTACTAGTGGCGCACCATTTGCTAGGTGCGCCACTAGTAACAGAAAAAAATTGGTTTAAAAAAATTGGAATTTTTTTTCAAAATATGATACATAATATGACCGGGAAGTTTGAAATATTTTTTCAAAATTTCATCATACTCATGAACATGAACAAAGTCCTAGACATCAACAAGGTTTAATAGGAATGATATGATAGATATATCAACAAGTGCCTGTGAAATGAGCTGGTGCTGGGGTTGGATAGAACTGCAAAGTTAAGCATGCTCGGGTTGGAGTAGTGTGAGGATAGGTGACCTTTCGGGAAGTTTAACCACAGAGTGCGATTTGACTTGAGATTAAGCATATTGACCCGAGGTTAAGCCATAGTGTCCCGAGATTAAGAAAAAAGTGAAAAAAATTGAAAAAAAAATTCAATTTTTTTTTCAAAAAAATTTGTTACTAATGGCGCACCATAGAAGTGCGCCATTAGTATACCAGATACTAATGGCACACCTGTGGGATACTAATGGCGCATGCGCCATTAGTATCTGGTATACTAGTGGCGCATGTGTGGTGCGCCATTAGTAAAAAATACTAATGGTGTGGTACTAGTGGCGCACCTGTAGTGCGCCATTAGTAGCGAAAACAGGTGCGCCACTAGTAGGCCTTTTCCTAGTAGTGAGGATTGCCACACCAGCAAGATGAAGGGCATGATCACACCAGTTCAGGCCGCTCTTGTAAGTCCTTACTCCTCCTGCCTTTGAACTGATTGGTACTATGATGTGTTCATTTAACTGCTTGGTTTGCAACCAATGTCAGTTACTCTGTTCACTTTTATACACAGTTGTCTTAACGTATCATTTCACCTTACATGGTTTAAAAGAGATGAAGGATATTCTTTTGGTCTTGATCTGTAATCTAGTTATGATGTTCACGTGCGCACACAATGATAGAATAGTCTGTTTGCTTTATATCTATTTTCCCATGATATGAATGATGTCATACTATGTTCATCCTACTTTAAACCATGTCTCTTTATCCTTAGATGTCAACAAATGTGAGGAAATAGACAATACAGTAGGCATGCTACATGGACATATGTTCCGAAAGTGATTTTATTATGTAGTTGGCACTACAATACATGATAATGTATTACAGTAGTTCACCAAAATAAGTTATGTATAAACGTGAAACCTACTTTGTTCGTTTTCGTCTCATTAGTAACTTATCTGGTACACTAATCTACAAGTTCAAACTTTCAGCAAGCTATGGGACAAATGATTGAACAGCCACAACCACCTGAAGGTGACGAGGCTACCACAGGCACAATGTCACCTCTTGCTGCAATGCATTAGTATCTCTCCACTAATAGTGCAAAAAGCACCTTCCTGTATAATTGTGGGTTGGTTGTCAAGGTAACCTCGTCCAAATCGCCTACTGAACAAAATCTTCTAGCTAGACAAAGTGATATATCTGTGCTCCAGACACAAGTCCAATCCCTAATGGACATTGTGTCGGAAACAAAAATAGTGGTTGACAAATGTCGTGAAGATATGAATGGTTTTGAAACCAGACTATCAGACATTTGCTTCATTGTTCAAGAGCAATGGCGGAAAATGGGGAAGATCGTGCTGCTCCATCAGATTCTACAGCCTGAAACATAAGCACTCAGATCAAATGATCTATGCTTCTATACATCTGATGGTGCTTTTATCTGCAAGGACTGTAAACTTTATGCCAACAACCCTTTTGTTGTATGATTGGAATTTATTTTATTGTGATACAACATCCATGATGCTGCCAAAGGCTATAGTAATTACGACGCTATTTTTGTATAGTGTAGGTTTATCTTAGTAATGTATTCGGCTAAAAGCTTCGTAGGAGCCCAACATGCCAACATTCGTCGGGCCCATTCCAATTGGGCTAAAAACGATTCTGGGCTGAAATTTGCATGTAGCCCACTAAAAATATCTGGGCCTAAATCAGCATAAGCTTTCATATTTTTCTGGTAGGCCTGTGCCCATAGTGGGCCTTTAACATGCCTAAATATAATTTGGGCCCTCAGTAATAATAGGCCATTTACATGTGTAAATATCCCGAGCCCATAAAAAACATGAGCCTTTAATAGGCCGAAAGTAAGATTGGGCCCTGATTGTGCCAAATAACCCACTGGTCTTAGCAGGCCGAAATGGTGGCCCATTTACAATGCGGATCGTCCACAGGCCGAAATTCAGACGGGCCGTAAATGCGCCGACCTACCACACGAGCCTTTATTAGGCCGGAAGTTCGGTCGGGCTTGATTAGTGTCATTTTTATATGGGCCATTAGTAGGCCCGATGTGGCGTCGGGGCACATATGGCCCATGGATTTCATCCAACGTTAACAGGCCGAAAGTCACAACAGGCTGAAAGTGGCCCAAATCTGTAGTGGGCCTCTAACAGGCCGAATGTCAGACATGGCTGAATATGACCCATATCCTTCACGGTCGTTTATGTGCCGAAAGTTTCAATGGCCTATAAATGGGCCCAAATGAAGCAGGACCTTTAATAGGCTGGAAACACACCGGGCCGTAATTCGGCCCAAATTCTTAGCGGACTGTTAACGGGCCAGAAGTGACCATGGGCCGCGATGATGACAAGTTTAGGACGGACCGTTGACGGGCCGATTTGACACTAGCCGTATGGGCCTTAACTGAGAATGTTGGGCCTTTAGCTGGGCCGGCTGTAACATCCCAAAATTCTAAATTTTGGAATGTTATATTAAATAAATTATTATGATTATTTGTTAGATTGTTGTGTGATTGATTGTGTGAAAATGATTGGAAATTGAAAACTTTTTGAAAGTTGAATGAGAGGGAATAAAAGGACTTTCCTAAAACTTTTGATGTTGCATTTTGATCTCCCTGAGTTCAAAATTCAGTTCATTACAAAACCCTAGAGTGAAGATAATATGACTTCTTCCATTTAAAGAAATGAAAAGGGGTTCGAAAATGATTTGAATTTCCATTTGAAATATTTTTAAATTTAGAAACTTTAAGCAACTCAATGAGTTCATGAGGGAAGATAAAATGACTTCTTCATATTTGAAGAAAGAGAGTTGGAAGTTTTAAAGAAAAAAATTGGAAGTCACTTTGAAGTTATTTGAAACTCATTTTCCATTTGAAGTTGTTTGAAATTCCAAATTCAAATCCAATTGGGAGTTATTTGAGTTTCTATTCAAAATATTTTTCTCCTAAAAATAAATAAATGGAAATAAGGGTAAAATGATTCCCTTCAATAGAAAATTAGGATAAAATAAATTTGAAATTATTTTGCTATTTAAAAAATGATTTTTATTGATTTTAAATGCAACAGTAGCACTGTTTGACTTTTATGATTTTTTATGGAATTTAGTTGAACTTGAAAAATAGTTCATCTTATTCGGGGTATTTTTCTGAACATTTTGGTATATGATATGCATATGTATATTTTTTATTTAATTTACTTATGTTGGAGTTTTCTTTCTATTTTTTTAAACGCACGCGCGCGCGAGCCCACCGGCCCAGCCGCAGCGCTAGGGCAGCCAGCCCACGCAAGCGTCAGGAGGCCAGCGTCCCAGTGCCGCACGCACGAGCCGCCCGCTCCTCCCTTCGCTCGCTACCTTCTGCTACCGCTGACGCATGGGGCCCGCCCATCGTCCATAACCTCCCGCTCGGATAAACACGCAGCACCGTGCGCGCACGCTGCAACCGCCGGGCTAAGCTCTTGGGATGAGGCTTATCCCACTGCTCCCCGACGCCCTAAGCTCGCCTATAAAGAGCCCTCGACCTCCTCTCTCCATTCAGTCAACTCGCACACCCCCTCGCCCCTCGCAGCGCTTGCCATCGCCGTGTGGATCTCACCGACCGAAGCTCCATCGCCGGAGTTTGCCGTCATCCGTAAGGCCGCCTCGACCATGTTCTTCTTCACCAAGATACTGCCCGAGTCCGTGCGCATCCTGTTGACATCTTCTTGTGCCCCTAGGACCACCGGTGATGCTGCCCCGACGACCTGCGTCCTCACCGGAGCACGGAGCCGCCACTCTCGCCTCGCTCGTCTCGGCCACCGCGAGGATCACCGCCTCCACCACTGGATTACCCACGCCGCGCCGGACCCCGACGCCTCCTTCCCCATCGCCGAGGAGCGCCGGAGCCGCCGCCCCGTCCACCGCCAACGCCCACGCTGTCGTCTCCTATTCTTCATCGTCGCCATCGTGAGCCACTGCCCTGTTTGCTTAGTTTAGGTTTTTTTAATATTTGAATTAGATCGGTTAACCGCGGGCTTTAGTAAACCGTTTGGTTTAGTCAAACGGATCTCCGGTTTAATTATTTTTCTAGCCGTCGCCACTGTTTTGCCTAAGTTACGGCCGTTTGCCACATAGCTTCTGCAGCGAACGCTCCTCGGCCAACCACGAGCCGCCATGTGGCTAGGGCCCTGGTCGCGAATAAAATTTTCACAGTCAAGTCCCTGAGTTTTTAGATTAGTCCCTGAACTTCGAATGGTTGTATATTTTTAACCGTAACTCCAAATTCGACGAAACCAGCGGCAAAATGTTCGTGTCGAATAGCTTTATCCGGAGAACCAACTTTGAAAACTTTTGGCCAATTTCAAATTTGAATTTATTCAGGTTTGAATTCAAACTTCAACTGGCCATATCTCCTAAACCGTAGCTCCGATTGATGTGATTCTTTTTGCACCATGTCACCGTAGCCAAACCCTACCACTTGGATCATTGTCACACATTTTCAACACAAAAATGGTCTGTCTATGATAGTTTTACTATTATGCCATGAATGCACTTTAGTACACATCACATCTTTGCACCCTATGTCACATGTTGTTTTGCACTTAGGATATTTCCATGCTAGTTAAGTGTGTTGAATGTTCATTTGGTTTCTCCAAGACTTTTTCCTTTGCATGTTCTTCTTGGTTCTCTGAAATGATTGCTTATGTGAGTGCAATGTTTGACTTTATAGATTTTCATCGGAGAGTGACAAATAGTTCCATTAAGTAAATTTCTGAGAGCGATATTATCTTCGTCAACTATTACCAGGCAAGTTCACATTTGACCATTCTTCCAATTACCTATGTTTTATATTATGCATTAGTCATTTTGTGGTAGGATTGCATGGTAGGATTTATTGTTGCCAGATGGCTATGCCGTTACCTAGTAGTTCATTTAAGGTAGGTCTGATCTATACAACCTTGTCACCATCGTGTAAGTTTATTTCTGCCTCACAAATGTAGACGTGGAATTGGGAAGTGTTCATGGTGAGACCTGAGTGACAAAGTAGTAATCAGGACCAAGACTTGTAAATGAACTACCTGGGCAGTATTTGGTTTGAATGGTGGCGAAGTACAGTGGGAGCATGCATGGTTAATCCATGGTGGTGCACCACTAGTGGTCGGCCGCCCAGGCTCAAAGGGATCTAACGTATTTTCATGTCTAGAAGCTTACGTGTGCAGCCACAAGCCAATATGGGCTCTGGCTTAGTTGAGTAGTTAGTGTGAACCCTTCCGGGATGGGCTAGCAGATGTAGAATGAGTAGGTGTACCGGCCTATTCGTGGGTTAAGGGGAAATACTTTCGAAAGACTTTGTCTCGGTCATCCTGTTCTCAAACGCTAGGTAGTGCGAGAACTTCAAGGGAGGCGATCGAGTCTTGTGGGAAAAAGTGTGCAAACCTCTGTAGAGTGTTAAAACCTAATCGATTAGCCGTGTCCCCGGTTATGGACAACTTGAGCATCTAGTAGTGGAAATGTTGGGAGATCTCATCACTCTTAATTAAACAGTTGGGTTTTAAATGAAACTTTGGGAATGGATTGAGTTGGGTTTGCCAACTCATCCTATGCTATACAATAGTGGTATAATAATATCTTTTATTCTAGGGGAAAACTAGCTTTATGCAAGAACTAAACTTAGAGCTTTCCAGCAGCAAAATTGCATGTACAAATAGGTTCATTATTCTTATGATGTGACTTGCCAGTACATTCAATGTACTGACCTACAGGGCTGCAACGTCTTATGTTGCAGGAATTTTCTACGACGAGTAAGAGTTACGTTGTAGGGTTACGGTCTACACTCAACTTGCCGTTGGCGTTGATGGGACTCCACACCCGTTTAATTGTTTCCACTGAGATTTATGAGGTATATATCAGTTTTACGTTATTTGTACATGTGATTGAACTTTGATATATACATTGATGTACTGTGTGTGCCAGCATACCGATCCAGGGATGGCACGGATACACAGAGGCTTGGCCGTTTGAGGTCGGGTCGCTACACCGGCCCATTATGGTCTGCAAAATCTTGTGGGCCTTTAGCTGGGCCAGCCCATTATGGCCCACTAAATCTGGTGGGCCTTTAGTTGGGCCGACCCATTATGGCCCGCTAAAATTTGTGGGCCTTTAGTTGGGCCGGCCCATTTAATCTTTATGGGCCACTTTTGGGTAGGTCCACGTGTCAATGTATCATAGGCACATCTCGGCCATTGGATGAGTGACACCTGTGCCAACGCGGAGCCGACACGTGGTTCCGTCAGCCAATGAGAATTTTACACGTGGAAAATCGGCATTGGTCGTGCCTGTTAGCGGGTTATCGGATCCAAAACCGGACCCAATAGCTTAACGGCGTCCCGTTATGGTGGATGCCACGTGTCGGTCACCCTTGATGAAAGCTCGCGATTTATCGTCATGGAAGTGGACACTTCTGTGATGATAATTTTAGTAATGTCATGGAACACTTCTACGACAGCACATGTATGACTATCTTGATTCTGTCATAAAATCGTCATGGATGTACATGCATGACAGAAAATGTGACCTACTGTGACAAACACGTATCATAATGGAAGTGTCTTTTTTTTGTAGTGTTTGTCACCTCCATAAATGAGAAACATATCCTTAGTCCTTTTCAAGTATTTCAGGATGTTCTTGACTCTTGTCCAGTGATCCACTCCTGGATTACTTTGGTACCTCCCTACTAAACTAATAGCAAGGCACACGTCAGGTCTGGTACACAACATTACATACATGATAGAACCTATGGCTGATGCATAGGGAATGCCTTTCATTTTCTCTCTATCTTCAGCAGTGGTTGGGCATTGAGTCTGACTCAACTTCACACCTTGTAACACAGGCAAGAACCCTTTCTTTGCTTGATCCATTTTGGACTTCTTCAAAACTTTATCAAGGTATGTGCTTTGTGAAAGTCCAATTAAGCGTCTTGATCTATCTCTATAGATCTTGATGTTGGGGAACGTTGCAGAAAATTAAAATTTTTCCTACGGTTTCACCAAGATCCATGTATGAGTTCATCTAAGCAACGAGTCAAGGGAGAGAGTTTGCATCTACATACCACTTGTAGATCACGAGCGGAAGCTTGCCAAGGAGATGGTGATGATGGAGTCGTACTCGAACGTGATTCCGATCACCGATGTCCTAGTGCTGAACGGACAGCACCTCCGCGTTCAACACACGTACGGGACGGGAGACGTCTCCTCCGTCTTGATCCAGCAAGGAGGAAGGAGAGGTTGAGGAAGGCAGCTCCAACGGCAGCACGACGGCGTGGTGCAGTTGATGCGTCAGTATTCCGACAGGGCTTCGCCAAGCACGTACGGAGGAGGAGATGTGTTGGGGAGGGGAGGGGCTGCGCCTTGAGTTATGGTGTATTGCAGCCCTCCCCTCACCCCTCTATATATAGGGGAAAGGGCAA